>NC_135411.1:46328535-46551035 GCF_051991245.1 Festucalex cinctus
GAGTTATTTCATTTTTTTATATATATATATATAGATTTTTCAAATGATATTTTTTGCTTTCAACGACTACACATTCTTTTACTTGATTTCAATAAAGAATTCCTTAACTCTAATTTGAAACCCAAAATTGTACCCCCCTAGAACTTATGCCAGGCTTAAAACCTTAACCCTTAGAAAGCTTGAGTTAAAATCCTTGAAAGAAAAAAAACTTGAAACCCCAAGCTTAGCTTCAAACCATACTTTAAAACCGTATGACTGGCTTGAAACTCCTATTTGTAAGCCTGTGACTTGAAACCCTTAGCTAGATCCTCAAAACCTTAACCTTAACTCCAAACCTTACTTTGAAACCCTAATCCATACTTAAAAAATAACCCTTTTTGTAAGCCTAATTATTATTTCAAGCCCAACTTTAAACCCCTAATTTCAAACCCAAATCCTTGTTTGAAACCTTTAGCCTGGCTTGAAACACTCATTTGAAACCCTAACTCTGGCTTGAAAATCTACTTGTAAAACCTGAGCTAAGCATAAATCCTCACCTTGGCTTCGAAACCCTAATTTAAACTCTAACCATGGTCGCACTTTGAAACAGTTACCTAGGATTCAAACTCTAACCTTGCTTTCAAAACCTTAATTTGAAACTTTTACTTTGAAACACTTTGCCGGCTTGAAACGCTAGCTCTATTTTAAAACTCGAACCCTTATTTGAAACATTTAGCCTGGCTTGAAATCATAATTTAAAACCCCAGCTGTGGCTTGAAACCCACAGCTAGCCTTGAAACCCTAACTTCAAACCCTGCTTTGAAACTTTTAGGGTTAGCCTAGTGTTGATAGTCTTAGCTTGGCTTAAAACTTGTGCTGTCAAAGTTAAAGCTTTAACTCCAGAGATAATTGCAGAATTACAGCGTTAACTTCAGAGTTAACTACTTGGAAACTCAAAGACTGGGTTGAAACCTTAATTTGAAACATAAATCTTTTGCTTAGGGCAGTGTTAGCATAGGGTTAAACCAGGGTTTATTGCATTTTGAATCCTTGCTCTGTCTTGAAACCCTTAACACCCCAATGAGAAACTCTTAATATGGCTTGAAACCTAAAGTCTGTGTTAAAACCCTAATTTAACGCCCCATCCATGCCAAGTTAAAACCCTACTTTGAAACAAAAGGTAGAGTTTACTTTGCAAAAACATATCTCATTTTCAAGGCAAAATATGCCATTGCATGTTTACACTGAGCTTGTAATAATGTGATTTCCTACACGAATTTCTCTTGGGAGCAAGTTGGCTGACAACCCTGCGCGTGTTGTGTGCGTTTTCCACAGCCGTCCTGTCCTCATCATCAGCGCCGTGACAGCCGCTTGATGTTCAGGTAAAGTCTGAACTCTGAAGGTCAGTTTAATGGCCCGTTTGCGCTCGTCTCGCTTCGCCGAAAGCCTCCAAACAAACGAGTCACGGACGGCGCCATAAACGAGTCGTTAAAAACAACTTCCACCGAGCGTGAAATCCGCGTTGTTCCGCGGCCATCTCGGGCGCAACGGACTGCCTTCACACTTTTTTTGCAGCCGCGCTCACAGTTTCCAGCGCAGCGTCACGCCGAGTATAGCAGGGGCAAAGTGAAGAAAGAAAAGTTGTGAGGTGATGCTATTTTCTCTGAAATATGTCTACGTTTTGCATGCATGAACGTGTTAATTACAAGTGTCAAATCTCAGGACGGTTGCGCACCATATTGCTCGTGTTCAAGGTGCAAAGAAAGTGCCGGTGTTCCTTTTATTTTGGCTGCTCCGAGGATGGCGTTAATGGAACACAGTGAAGCGTGCCAAGCACCATTCACACTCACCTCAAAGAAAATATCCACGATGACCCTGCCAGAGTTTGGCTTTAGCCACAGGTGCGTCTCATAATGACCTCGTTTACCTGCCGGTTGAGTACAAGCTCCTGTAGTTAAAGCCAAAAAGTGGCAGGGTTTTTACTTTCTGGACCTGGATTTCCCATCTCTGATCGTAGCTCACTGTTTATGTGGTTGGGCGGACATTAGCTGATGTTTTACTAGCTATGAAAAGCTTCAGGTGGTCATACACAAGCAGCATTGTCCTCTGTTTGAATTGGAACTAGAGAAGCTAGCTTATATTGGCAAACAAAATTGACCGACACAATTTGTGCTTTTGCACACGAATTTCCGCAAGCAGCATCCTGGAAGTCAAGTGCAAACTAGCAAGCCAATCTGAATTCAGGAAAGACAACCAATAGCATCACACTAGGACACTTGTCTCTTTTATGTCTACTTTTCCTGTATAAGAATGATCTGTGTGCAAATTTGTTCCAGTCAGCCTTCCGAAAGCGTATGTAAAAGAGGCGAGGGTCCTGAAGCAATCCTATTGGCTCACTAGTTCGCATTCGGCTTCTGGGATGCTGCTTGCCAAAATTTGTATGCAGAAACACAATCATGACGGGAATGTGTGTTTGCCGCTACAAGTTGTGTCATGAAAGCCACTTGATGCCCATGAACTTTACAAGTCCTATAAGAACCCTAATTACAAGCCCTAACCCTGGCTTGAGCCCTACTTGGAAACACTACCGCTGGATTGAAACCTTAATTTGGAAAGAAGGAAGGAAGAAAACCTAACCCTGGTTTAATAATCTAACCCTGTCTTGAAACTCAAAAATTGCACTTTGAAATGCTAACCCTGGTTTAAGATCCAAATTTGAAGTCCGAACCCTATCTTGAAATTCAACTTTGCAACCCTAGCCCTAGCATGAAAACCTAATTTGCAACTCTTGCTTGAAACTCTATTCCTTTTTGACATTATGAACCTGTCTTGAAACCATAATTTGAAGCCATGATCCTGCATGAAACCCCAACTGAAATCTATAACTCACTTTTAAGACCTTACCTTAATTGAAACCCTAAAACTGTATTGAAACTTGAATTGTAACGAGTTTGAAACCACAAAGTCTAATTTGAAAAACTAGGCCTGGTTTGAAACACATTTGAAACTGTAAACCTGGCTTGAAACCTGGGATTATGAAATACTATTATGACTGATTCAGTGAACGAATCTTTTGAACGGTTCTTTTTAATGAACTGATTCTAAAATTCAGTTTACTTAAAAGAACGGCCATTCCTTCACATGGTCTTAACACAACCTTCTGATTCGTAGGGCCTTTGTGGACAATGAGTTACGCAGCAAAATGAACCCATTTTTACCCACCTCGTGGGGCGGCCATTTTGTCACTTGCTGCTGACTGAAATATGACATCACAGCTTATAACGGCTCAGGTAACAACCAATCACGGCTCAGCTTCAGAAAACAGGTGCGCTGTGACTGGTCGTTACCTGAGCACTCGGTCTCTGTGATGTCATTTTCAGTCGACAGTAAGTGGCAAAATGGCCGCCTCCATGTTTAGAATGGGGCTGCATAGAATATGTTATGTGAATAAAATGTTGGGGTTGACTTCCTTTTTAAATCACTGACGGTGGTTTGAAGCCTTAATTTCAACCTGTCCTGGCTGGAAACGTTATTGTGCAACCCAAACCCGATACTGCAAATGCTACAAACACCAGCATGGCCCTAGTGCAAAGTCTCCCCCCAAATTCCGCTTGATCGAAACAAAAGCCATGCGTCACCTCCTATTTCATCTTTTGTGTGGGTGTGGCATAGATGAGGCATGAGAAAGGTGCACGGGGGGCCGACCACCGGGCCCCACGCCGAGGTGCCCGCTCACGGCTGACGGAGCGACGCTGTCCTTGGGCGGCGGCTGCCAGGCTGCCAGTCTGTTCCGTCACACCTTGCCGCCTTTAAAGATTGCCCTGCAGAGACACAGAGGAGCAGACGAGTGGGGGCTGTGCTCATGGATACCCAGGGGGTGGGTGGGGATGATGGCGGGGGGAATCAGGTTTTTAACAGGCTGGCAGCCCTGGAGAGTTTACGAGGCAGGATGGGTGCCAAGAAGGACGGGGCGAAGGGGGTGCGGGGGTCAGTGTGTGTCACATTGAGCTTCGTGGGCATGAATATGTAGGGGGGGGGCAAAGAGGTGGTGGGGAGGCAGCTGGGCCTCCGATTGGGGTGCGTGGCCAACAAACGGCCACGTCAAATCAATTCATCCGGCTCACGTGTTAAGAAAATGAGCGGCGCGTGCACGCCGTTACACGCCACGCGCGGCGCTCCCTCAGTAATGCGCGCAAATGGCGCTGGATGGCAGAATGTAAATGAGCTGGTTATTACACAGCAACGTTCATCAAGCTGAGCTGGAAAGACTTCAATGGCCCTGATGAATATGCATGCAAATTTGTTAATTAAGTTAATTATTCTGCTGAAAATTCATTTGTCTTCCCAAGGACGTTTCCGCGATGATTTTTTAACACGTTGCCATTAGTTATGCACGCCGCCATGGAAAATCACTCGGTGGCTCACCTTTCGCAAAGTTACGGCACCCCCCCCCCAAATAGGGAGGTTAGAGCATCTAGGAAGGATGAAGAGGAGGAGGAGGAAGGCAAGTAGTAGAGGACGCCGTGTCAGGGCGCGTGGAACGTGGTCGCAAGTAGGCAGCAGCTGGTGCAGCCTGAGGACAAGGAGGGCTAAGCCAAAAAAAAGCCCAGTCTGCAGAATCGCTCCATGTGAGCTGGGGTGGGGTCGGCACCATTGCTCGGAAAATGTTTGTAAACACACGATTGTGCACAAAGAGAAGCTCAAAAAGCAGCACAAATGCATCGGTACATTATGCTGTTTTTTGTCATGCTAGCGTAGGCTACACCGGGCTGTGGGCATGACTTACTTTATGTAAGCAATGCATGCAATATTCAGCAGTTCAAGATGATATATGAAGGAATATTTTACGTAATGAGTGTTGGGTTACATTAACATGTATTCTGCTATGTGGTATTGCCTAATAGCAGACTTGCCTAAGTCATTTTTAGCTGTCATGATATAAATTTAAAAAACAAAATACCAAAGTGTTTGCTAAAAAGTGTGTTATGTGTTTGCAGTCATTCAAGTCATGGGGTGTATTTCACAAAGCAGGTTCAACAAACCGTGAGATGAACCCGTAACAACGAATTGACATAGCCTACCCTCAGATAGGAAACTCTGCGTTTTTGTGGTTCAGCACAGCTGATTCCAGTGAGTGATATCAACGCTGAAGTAGTCTCACACCTGGACTTAAAAAGACCGCCTCAATGGAGCCCCGATTCGTTGAGTCACCATGGGAACAGGGGAGCCGAGCACGGCGACACCCTCTGCTTCCGCGTTTTTTTGTTTTGTTTTGGGGTTTTTATAAGTGGGTGTTTTACGCCAGGATCCCTGTATGGGATAATGAGAGCAAAGGAAGAATTTAATTGTTTGCATCAACCATTCAGAGTATTATCTCAGTATTGTGAGTCGGGACTTTCAGAAGTTAGGTTTACATTTCACAGCGATTGTTTTTGTTTTGTTTTTTCTTAACTGCTTTGCTTTCCATTTCGTTGTTGATGTTTCTGATCACTGGTTCTGAATGATGCAAACCAATCTGAGCAGCACTTGGAAAAATACCATATGAGAGAAAATTTATATTCACATTCTTACTGGTGAAATCTGCATTTAGAGCTTCTCCCACACTTATTTTATACTTATTGGTACAACCGTACGCCACACACAGTGGTATTTTCCTTATAAAGGAAGAAAATAACGTGAAAAGTACGCAGCAGAAAAGTCAATGATGTGTTCAACTTACAGTAGGTCAGATAGGTGTGGCAACGCAAGATGGCCGCCGCAGGCTTCACTTCTCGCTACCGCATGAGCAGCCAGCAGCCGTTTATTTTTACGTCCGTGCTGTATCAGCCTGCGAATCCACCGTCTGACCGTAGTCTTTTTGAAGCTTTGAGCTGGGACAGCATGGTAGTGTTTTTATTTCATTTTCTTAATTCAAGAACTGGTTCAACACACGCATTCGGGTTCGCTAGCATCATGTTTACAGCGGCCGACTTGAATGACATAAGCGCACTTCTCTCACAAAGCAGAGCTCTGTAAAGGTTCTGGAGTATGCGTGCGCATGTTAATGTGATGAGTGCAGGACTTCCATACTATATGTAAGTCCATGGATGAGTGGCGGTCGCTGGAACAGCTTTTGGGGATAAAAATATGCATTGTTGAGCGTACCGGAACGATGATAGTACGTTCTTTGCACGTTGAGAAGTACCTGAACGCTCAAGTGAAATGTAGCTCCCTACCGGTGTGTTCCGGCCCACTTAAAACACTAACACCGGCGCACCGTGGTGCTAGCTGGTTGGCCGCGCACTTAGTGACGGATTTCCCCATCTGCGCGTGTTTAGTGAATTAGGTGCTCCTGGATTGCTCCAATTTTACCGGTTAGCGGGGTGCAAAGGCGACATAAACCTTTAGTGAATAGGCCCCTCAGTGTTTTCACTAAACCTGCTTTGTGAAATACATCCATGGTAATCAACAAATTCAATCAGGACAAATGGACTCTTCGTTTGTTGAAGTTTTTTTTCTTTCTTATTTTAGGAAAACATTAAAAAATAACCTAGGCAATTATGCCTATGGCCTATATGCACAATTCACTTCCGCATTCGCCGGACGAGCGCACCCGCCCTTCCGGTGCAGGGAGACTTCAGCGGAACGTACTGTTAAAGTGGTGGAAAACTCCAATCCTAAATCCTTTTAGCCCACTCAAAAAGAACAGGGGCCGCTCCTTGCTATAACACATGTCTATCAGAATTTTAAAACTACTAATTAGATCTGCCAGAATCGTAATTTTGACAGCTTAAGCGACTTATGAGACTTGTTCTTGGTGTTTTGTCGTGTGGATGAGTTTGATGTTTAGTCTACTTAGTTATGTATTTATTTATCTCTTTATTCACTACTTGTTATTTACTGATGTAAAATGTATTTACTTGTAAAAAAAAAACAAAAAACAAAAAAAAACCTGTATCGCACTTCAAAATGTTTGCTTTGTTCTTGTTTACTGCAAAATTGATGTTTATGTTTACGTACAGCACTTTGTATACAGCAATGCCTGTTCTTAAAGCTCTTTATAAATAAAGTTGAGTTGAGTTGATTAATGTTAGGTTATGGTGAATTCTGTTGTATTCTTAAAAAAAAAAAAAAAAAAGAAGCAACTTTTAGCATGGTGAAAAAATGACAGCATAAACAGTATAATGTTGTAAACTGGGTTGTTGTTGTTACTTATTGTTATTGTGTTCTGTTTACTATGCTGCCTTTTACTTGTGTACAATATGGATGCCTTGTTAAATTATTTTACATTACAATACTTTTGTTATTTTGCATTACATTATACTATTTTGTTGCATGATATGTGACATGGCATTTTATATTGTGTTCCATTACATTATATTATGCTACCGTGTTGTTACATTAACCTTAAGTTTATTAGGCTACTTAACATCACATTGCGTTATGTTACATTACCAGCACTTTACAGTATGTTACATTACAAAAAGTGCCCGCAGGTCCAGCACACACACAAAAAAAAATAGACACATTCCTCCAATTAACACAACCAAATAGTTTGTTTTGTACATAGTGTAGTTTAGTGATCGGCCATGTAAATAGCAAAAAATAGTAAAGTGCACCATAAGTACAGTTACTGGAACTTGAACCCGGGTCGTCTGGTCGGAAGACGAGCGTGAGCGTCGTTAACAGGCCAGTAATTATTTTAGCGTTGGCTACATGTTTTGCAACATCAACCAAACTATAACCTCACCCTCTTCCTAACCCCAGCCATGAGTGTCCCATGTGAAGACATAAGATGTACCACCTCACTGAAGAAGTGACGACCAGTTCCCAATAGTGATGACGAATTGACATCAAGAAGGAGCATCCATAATAGAGGACCTATTTTAATTTTAATGCACCACACGCACACACTTGTATATACACTGGGTGGGGCCACATTCACGGTGTAAGGGTAGAGCTCGCCAGTCGGCGAGGTGGCGGACTCAGTAACAGGGTTAAGTGTCACTAGCACGCTGGCGTGACGACCGGGGCCTCTTCCCACCGGGCTCGGTGTTCTGGTGTTCCGCCTCTCCCCCGGTGCTTCCTCCTCTGCTTCCCCCCTCCCGCCGCTGTGTTCCTTTCGCACGGCTGGAGGTGGGGTGGGCACGTCTTCCCTCCCTGCGCTGCTGCCCGGTGCCGGTTTCCGGGGGTCGGGGGGGGGCTCGTGGGGGGCGGGGTTCGCGGGGGGTTGGCGGTGGTCGGGGGGGGTGGGTGGGGGTTTGGGTGTTGGGGGTCGGGGTGTGTTCGGGGGTTTGGGGGCCGGGGGTGGCGGGGCCTGGGTCGTGGCGGGTGGCGGGTTTGGGTGGGGTGCGGGGGGGTCGTGGGGGGATGGGGGCTGGGGACCGGTGGGGCGCTGTGGGGACCCGCCGGGCCTCGTCCTGCGGCCTTGTGCTCGGGGGTGTGGGCCGAGGCTGGGGTGGGGGTGTTCCGGGCGTCTGGGTCGGCTCGCCGACCGGTGTCCGCTCGGGTGGCTTGGGGGTGGCCTTGGTGCTGCCGCGGCCTGGGGATTTCGGGGGGGGGGGGGGGGGGGGGGGGCGGTGCTCGCTTTGCTGGACCGCGGTTGACGGCTTCTTTCTTTGGTGGTGGTCCTTATGCATGCCAGATCCATCGCACCAGCATCTACTGAAACTCAAACAGAATTTGCCTCTCCCTCCCACAGCCCCTTGAATCAGTGGGTGCTGGTGTCTGTGGATCTCACTTTGCTTTATCTATCCTTCCCTCCTTCCTCTCTTTAGTTTTTCCTCTGGTCACTTGGGATCTCAATTTATTGGAAGTTTGAGGTTTCTGGGGTTGGCATAAGACTCTGGTTTTGTAACCACGCAGGAGGGGTTTGGTTGGTGCTGGATTTCACTTTGATGGATTGGATGTACTGGCTTCTATGGATCTCACTCTGCCTCATCGATCCTTCCCTCCTTCCTCTCTTTAGTTTTTCCTCTGGTCTCTTGAGATCTCGCTAATTTGTTGGAATTTAGAGGCTTCCGGGGTTGGCGTAAGACTTTGATTTTGTAACCATGGGGAAGGCAGGAAGTGTTTGGTCGGTGCTGGATTTCACTTTGATTTATCTTTCTTTTCTCTTTATTTTTTTCTGACCTTTTCTTTGGTCTCCTGACCATTTGAACCTCACGACTCTGGCAAGATT
Organism: Festucalex cinctus; assembly: GCF_051991245.1. Lineage (NCBI taxonomy): Eukaryota > Metazoa > Chordata > Actinopteri > Syngnathiformes > Syngnathidae > Festucalex > Festucalex cinctus. Next base: position 46,337,675 of record NC_135411.1, read on the forward strand.
CTGAAGTACCTGGTTAAGGCGAAGGGTAATGGGATATTTATAAGGTTTTAGGTGAATTAATGAGTATAAATTTATACGTATTTGCACGCACGCGCACGCACGCACGCACACAAACAAACGCACGCACGCACACATACACACACACAAAAAAAAAAAAAAAAAAAACACAATGATGATAAGACGTTGAATCGGTAAGACTACCGAATGAACAATTCTGAGCTCTTTTAAAAAAATAAAAAATAAAAATAAAAACATAATAGGGGACCTGCTGCGGAATCCACTCCATTTGGTCCTATTTTCCTTCAGGGTAAAATGACCAATATGGTCGTATCGGTTGGTTCGTATCAGGCAGATGAACAAGGGGAACTAGGGCAGAGCACAGGACAGGACAGGACAGGACAGGAGAACGGCAGTAACTCAGGGAGGAAAAATAACAACAATGAACCAACCGGAGCTCAACGGAAAACAGGTTACTAAATACACACACTAATTGACAATGACTAGACACAGCTGGGCAAGACACAAGTGGCAGGGGAAGCTGATTGGTACACTGGGAAGGGAAGACACAGGCAGGTGGACAAGGTTAACAATAACGAGACCAGGGGAAACAAACAAGAAACCAGAAAAAGAAACATGACAAACTGAAAACCAGAAACAAAAACAAAGCAAACAAATGACACAAAACCCAAATCATAACAGATGCATTGTTATGTTACATTATATTATATAATACATTGTGTTGCATTACAATATGCTGCTATATTGTTACAATATGTTATCATGTTACACTATACATTGCGTTATGTTGTTTAACATAACTTTATCCACCTGACTTTATGCTATATTACTTTTCGTTATGTTGCTATATGCAAATATCAATATCACGATACTGGCCCATGCAATATGCATATCTCAGAGATATGCAACAAGTTTCATACGGAACTGTATGCTTTTATCTGAATTTGACCAGTCAGATGCAAACTTAAATGTGCATCACCATCCAATAGTTGAACATTATCAAGGATAATTACAAATAATTATCGAATAATTCATTGAGTTTGCTTATTTTGCCACATGAACAAATGTTATGCTTTCATTCGATAATAAAAATGTAATTTCATTCGGTACATATTAATTATCACAATAATATCCATATCGCAATTTTCAACAACTATATCACGTATCACGTTTTTGCAAAATTGTGCAGCCCTACGTTACTGTATGTTGGGGTATAAGTTATGCTTAAAAGAAAAAAGCAGTATTGACTGTAGTAAATTCATTCATTCAAAGATACGCTGTTATGTTTGTGTTGTGTTCTTGTGCATCTTATTAAAAATGAAGCACAAGAAAAATAATTAAAATCAGCAACATTGAATGGTCAGTTGAAAAACTAACAAATAGCTTATTTTATGTTCTGTCAGGTGTTTGGTTAGGTTTAGTTGTGTTTCATTCTGATGCATTACAGTTTGCATTGTGTTTCCTTGTGTTATTGCGTTTACAATGCATTATGTTATGTTGCAATGTTATGTATATGTTATACTGACTATGCTTCAGGACATACATTTATTTGTGTTATATTGCACTGTGTTGTGTTATGATGTGCCACATATATATGCTATGGAAAAAAGAAAAATATTAGAAAATGAAAAAATTACATCAGGATACGTTACGTTATGTAATGTTATGTTACCTTTTTTTGGTTGTGTTATGTTGTGTTCAGCGGTGTCAATCTGAAAGGGAAACGGGGAAACTTGTCTTTGGGTCACAAGCAAGTGGGCATCATCATCCCCAATCCCCATTATTTTGGTTTCTGTGTGTGTTCATGAAAAGGTACTAGGAATAATTAAAAGTGAGGAACATTAGTAGTTGAAAGTTTTGGGGAAAAAAATCAATCAAAGTAGAGGTACAGTTAAAAAAAGAAAAAAAAGAAAAAAAAAAGGAAAAATAATAGCCAGATGGGGACATTTTCTATGCAGGACGTCGTGTTTGATACATCACATAACCAATCTTACAAGAGGCGCCTAAGCCTACCGGCCATGTCCAGATGTTTGATTCGTTAATTAAGTCTCCATGGTAGTTAATCGCTGTGTTTTTTGTGTGTGTGTTTGACAACAGAAGGATTGTAGACGAGGACGACCCTGAAGAAGGGATGTGTGATGTTTCTGTGCGTATATGCTTGATGCAGAGGCTACATTTCATCTATAAGATGGACCAAATTTCCCCCGAAAGTAATAATTTGACCAAAGCTCACATGTAACTTTTGCTGTAACTCGATAATAACAAAAGGCATCCTGTCTCCCTCTAGTGGTGAAATGTGTAACCGCACGTGGTACAGTAAACGCATGCAGGGGCTACACCCGATATGCGAAAATCTACAATATTGGTATATGCGGAGGCTATATAAAATATTCTGATAGTTTTATTTTATTAATCATTAACCAAACTTTTTAAAGTATTGGTTTGAACCTGTTCCCACGCTCTCGCTTCCAAGAGTTCATATTTGACACTAATTCTCCAAAACAGAGGCTAAGTGTGTTGGCCTCAAGCCGTTTATTTGTCACTGCTAGAATATTATTGTTAACCTGTCACACAAAACAAGAGATTTAAACATTGAGGGCTCCATTTTAAAAGACAGCACGTGTACGCTCTCTGTAAAAAGGGGTGAATCTTGATTTTCGTGCCAGGGAAAGTCATGATTGTAACAGTGCAAACGCCCGTTCTTACTGCGCATGTCTGCAAATGGATCAACAGGAAGAAAACTCAAACCATATGTAAAGTTAGACTGCGCTTTGTGCTAGACTTGAGCTGGGCATGAAAACAGGGTCCTCAGACTTTCACGGTTAGTTGATTTGGACCATCATTTAATCTATAATGATAATCCATTCATTTTAAAGTTTCATATTGCACTTAAAACTGTTTTATATAGGGTATTGTTTGTTGAGAAGTTCCTATTGCGATAAAAATACAATTTTTCTAACATGGCAAAAATATTGATGAAAATATGTAAATAAATAATAAATAATAATAAATAATATCATGATCATTCCGATTTGCTTAACGGTAAATGTAGACAATACGTTTGATTGAGGAACATATTATTAGTGCTGCAAACGAGGTATATGATGAAGAGGAGGGAACCCAGGAAAGATAGTTGGGGCAGCCCTGTCGTGACTGTGAACAGCTGGAAGGTGAATGATTGAAATGGAATAAACTTTACATTCATGCTGAGTTCTGACTGTCACTGGCATTGAACATTACGCAGTAGAAATGTGGTTTTAGTCAACAGTGTTGTAAAACTACAAGATGGAAATGCTTTTTCCATACAATTTTAAATTGGCTCTCATTATACTGTATCGAGCCTCCACATACCTGCGGTTCGGCACATATAGGGAATCGCATGTTTGCGTTTGTTTTTTTAAACTAGAACTTGTCTCATGAAACATTTGGAACAAGGCATTATCTGTCAGCACATTTCAAATGTTTTATAGTGATATGTTAATGTGACATCAATTGTAAATTGGATCAATATAGTCGTTCGCTTTGGGCATGTTCTATTCTGTGCGTCACCTTCTATCAGACGCCAAGAAATGGAAAAACAGTTCTGTTATGAGACTGGGGGTGGCGCTATGTGCCCATAAATGCAAATTTATGGCTCATAATCTCTATGATTTCAGCAGAGTCTCTAATCACTTTATGGTAGAGGTAAATCTCATTTTAAATTACACACACAAAACTTGAATGCCTAAAAAGTACCCACACAGTTTAGTGTTTAGCACATGGAAAAGGCCTCAGCTAATCTGTGACTTTAAGACCAAATGTGAAGGTTGGCCAACCATGTTTTTGAGTAGTAACAAATGGCACGTTATTATTATTATTATTATTATTATTATTATTATTAGTAGTAGTAGTAGTAGTAGTAGTAGTAGTAGTAGTAGTAGTAGTAGTAGTAGTAGTAGTAGTCGTAGTATTAATTTTTTTTCCAGGTTCTTAGTTTAACCCATAGCAACGCCCTTGACAACGAAAATGTTTTTCCTCTATCTTCGGAAACTACGTCATACAGGGGAGTTTCGAGGAGCGAGCTGCGAGGTTAAGTGTTGTTAGGGGAGGCAGACTGGTGATTGTCCTCTTGCGTTTGTTCGGTAAGATGACACGGCGCTGTGTGGCAATGTACTGTTCTCAGTCAAAACATAAGTTGTATGAGTGGCCGAAAGATAATAGGGCACGTAAATGGACCGCTTTTGTTCGCACGATGCGAATAAATTTCACGCCGTCGTCGAAGAGTCTTCTGTGTTACAAACACTTCGAAGATACCTGCTTTCGCAACCAGGTTGCATATGAGCAAGGATTTGCAACAAAGTAAGTGTGATTACAATCATTTTGGAAAAACGTGTGGTGTCTTGAAATTTCTGTACAGATGACTTTGTCAAAGCAGAGCTGCAGACTGTTAAGGAATGAACAATGGCAGCTAGCGACGTTAGCCGAAAGCTAACGTCTCGAGGCTAACCCCGATCGATGAGGTAGCTAAGGATAGACGTTAGCTACCTATTTATCCCTTACCAAATTAGGTTCCTACCTTATCCGTGTGTTCTGTTTGTTTTTCTCCAATTTTATCCATGATATTATCATAAAACGCATCAGTCTCCAACTGTCGGTGTATAAAAGCTGAATATGTGATACATTATTTTTTTAAAAAAACTTATAGGTTTCATTATAAACTCGTGAGCAAAGCATCTTTTTAGTGTCTTCTCACATTTATTCTGCAGGTTATTACTCAGTACAACTGCTGTCCCAACAATTCACCTCCCTCCACAAGCCCTTCACTTCCTTCCACAAGCCCTTCACCTGCCTCCACAAGACCAGCAGCAGGTTCAAAATCCACCTGTCCAGCGTGACGCAGCAGCTAACCGAGAAAGGAAGCAAGCCAGAGCTGAGGCTATCAGCTCCGCAGCTGCCTCCGAACAAGAGATGGCTGAGTGTGGGAGTCAGTTATTGCAGGATGAATCCTGTTCAAACAGCTATCAAGATGATGAAGTTGGGCCACCACATAGTGTGGATAAACGTAAGTTAGGTGGAGATGTTTGAATCACTATATACTTGCATGATTAAAATGTGTTGGATGGCCATGATACAGACATATTAAAATGGTGGTCACTGGTCCAATGATGACCATAATCATCAACATCCACTGACTCTAATCATGTTTATCTTTTCAATTTGTTCAGAGGTGCAGACATTGAAGTATTGTCCTCCATGTGTGAAATGTAAGAAAATCACCGGTGCAGATCAGCGCTCCATCGGTACACAATGCAACTTGGGCCAACCAGAACCCAAAGGTAAAGGGTTAGCATGTCACTGGTTGACACAGATAGTCAAGATGAGAGTGACATGAAAATGAACAGTCACCACATCCCAGACCAAGATGTGGAATATATTGCAGGAGAGGACAGCGATGAAGATGGGCCAAATTCATCAGATGGTGAAGTGACACGGCAACTTCGAAGAAATCCAGTAAGATTATCAGAATTATTTTCATTGTGAATGAGATTTACACAAATGGACATTTATAACCCCAAAACTGAAATTGGCCAAATTGACAAGAGCATATTGCTGTACAGAAAATCAACTTGCATTTTCAAGCTCAATTGATTGACATTTGATGTGTTCATTATTGAAATCTATTTGCAGGAGCAATGAAAGTGAAGACCTTCACAAGCAATGGAAGTACTTGGTGTTCGAGTCCTCCCTGATGAACCTCTTGGCCGTTTGTGTCCTTTGCAAAGGCACAAGCACCTGCTACCGCTGCGGGAAAGGGACACTGGTGAAGATCCAGACTGTTTGCACTGTTTGCGGGAACAACCACCAGCGGTGTAATCAACCCTTTGTGAGAAACCCGCCTGTATGAAACCTCCTCAGCTTAGCAATCCTCTTCAATTGACACTGGATGTTTGCCAAGCAAGGTTTTAAGAATATGCAGGTAAACATCAGGATGACTTGTTAGAAAGCCCACATTCTGAAATAGAGCGAATTAAATGCAATTATGACCTACACATAATGTTACACTTGTAGTGCTGTGTTTCATACAAAGATCCGGAGCCAGATATAAAGTCACATCATTTATTTTTGACGATTGACATGTAAAAAGGTACTTTCCCTCAACTACTTTGAAGACCCCTTTTCTTTTATCGCTCAGTTCCTTAGACCCCAATATTAGACTTGACAGAGGCATATTTTATTGAATTACATTTATAATTATTTAATTAAAAAAAATATGCAAGTTTCCTCCTGTAAACATTGTTTTTGAATGATTGATTTGGTTTTATTGAACATATAAACACATCACAAGTATAAAATACAAGTTACTCCCTAATGATTCGATCATAATAATATACTAAAGTTCTTCTTACTAACATAAAAGTTAAACAATATAAAATAAACAAAAAATGTTTATCTTACGTGCACAGATATATTAATATAAGTTCTAAGTCCTTATCCATTACATATACGCAAAGAAGAGAGAGCGAAAGTAAAGCCCTACATAAACAATAAATTCCCAAACATTAAGCATTGAACATATATGGGCACACATGCCCATACGCGCACATAAGTACATACACATATAAACATACATACAACACACAAATTTATTTACATTTATACCTGATTTACATATTTTTTATCATTATCTTTTAGTAATTGATTCACATTTTTTTCAGTTCAATTTCATAACTGTTCCACAAATTAATCCCTTTAACAGAAACACACATTTCCGTTTGTTCTTATTGTTTGTTTTTAAGTCACTTATGCCCCGTAACCCATAGCAACAGCCCTCTTTGATTTTGAATAACTTATGAATGCAGTGGCAAAGTTGGTTATTGTATACTTTGTACATTATTTGAGCTGTTTTAAATTTGACAAGGTCATAGAATTTGAGAGTATTTAATTTAATGAAGAACTAATTTGTTGGTTCTATATAATGTGATTAATTATTTACATAGCTCTTTTTTGTAATTTAAAGAGAGATTGTGTATTTGTTTTGTATTTCCCCATATTTTGACACAATAAATCAGGTATAGCAGTAATAATGTACAATATAATGTGTGCAATGATTTCTTATTCAGAATATCTTTGGTTTTATACTAAAGATACCTAGGGTTTTACATATTTTTAACATTTTCTACATGTGATTTCCAGCACAATTTTGCATCAATTACAACACCAAGAACTTTTATTTCATTTACTCTTTCAATTTCAATTGAGTCAACAATGATTTTGACTGGATGTCTAATTAGTCTATTCCCAAATATTATAAACTTTGTTTTATCTAAATTCAATGATAATTTGTTTGTATCAAACCAGTTTTAAAAAAAATATATATTTAGCTCTTTTTTTCCACAGTAGTCAGAAGCTGCCCCAGATTTTTTCCAGAGCAATATAAAGTTTTCGTCAGAAAATAGAACTTTTTTTGAATTTTTGGATATACAGCATGTCATTAATATATAATATGAATAATTTAGGGCCAAGCATAGAACCCTGGGGGACCCCATGGGTAATATTCAATTGATTTGATTTTGAATTATTGAAATATACATGGTTTCTATCATCTAAGTAGCTCTTAATCCACCTGTGGCAGGATGAGGTCATGCTCCCCCTGGTGGGAAGTGTGTGGCAATACCTTACATCCCTAGCCAATTGGTATTAGTGCGCTCCCTATATAAGGAGTCAGTTGGTACCTGCCCTCAACTTGCTCCTTGAAATGTGGCCGTAAACCGTTTCCCGCAAGCTGGTTTCTCCTTGACTCGGAAGCCGTTGATCTTTTGCAGCTGCGTCACTGCTGCTGCTGCATTGACAGCTTGCTGCCCCCTAGTGGCTATTTCGAGGCCTCTGTTGGTGCCCAATCTTCGGGACTTCAAAACATGGCTTTAGATGGCTATCACCAGTGTTTTAAGTGGGTCGGAACGCACCGGTACGGAGCTCCGGCACTTCTAAAAGTCTCCCTTGAGTGTTCCGGTACTTCTCAATGTGCAAAGACCGTACTGTCACAAGTCTGTCAGCGTTCCGGTACGCTTGACAATACATATTTTGATCCCAGAATTCTGTTCCGCCGAGGGCCGTTCGTCCACCGACTTACATATATCACCAAGCGCATGATGATTCCAGTTGTAATATACATCTGTGCTGTACGAGAGAAGCATGCTTCCGTCATTCATCTTGATGCTAGCCTAGCCCGATGCTAGTCGACCCCAAAGCGTGTGTACATTACAACCATAGTTCTTGAGTTAAGAAAATGTTAAAGGCCCGGTCTTTCGTTTTCACTCAGGAAAAGGCATTTTTAGATACAGGATTTAAACAGACAAACTACTTCTCAATTTACAGCTCTGGGCTTCTCTTAATGTGTGGTGGTGATTTTTTCCTAAACACCCTCCCCCAGCCTGTATTTTGCCATTTTGTGTTTATGTAAACAGCGGGATGTTTCAGGGGGGTGGCGTGTCGCAAGTGGGGCCGGGCGAATTTGTCGGCTGCGTGACGTCACTCCCGTGGCAACTTGACAGCGCGCACACACACGCATACCCATATATATATATATATATATAATGTGTGTGTAAATTGGGGGAGTGCCTGCACTCTTTCCACTCAAAACACTGTTTAAATGTTGAAATACGAATTGAGCATGACTGTCCTCAAATTGTTTTCCCCCTCCCCATTTTTCAAGGGAAGCAACACTGAAGTATGGTTTGTGGGATCAGCTTTGAGTAGACTGTGGAACAGAATTTCACCTGAGTTTGTTTATGCAGGACAAACTCTCTGGCGACAGATATAACTTAAGACAGGCTGCCATTTTTGCAGACACCATCAACATCAGTAGGTTTTCTTATTTTAGACTTCTGCACAGTGCATTGCGCTTATGTGAGATACAACTGTTTTTTTCTCCTTTCAGAGCCATCATTGAAAGGATTAGGGTAGAGGTTCGTATTGTTGACAACAGCCTGAATACATTTTTATTTACCATGAGAAGTTTAACAAAATTTGAATTTTCATCAAACTGAGTGAAAATGTACTTGTCATGTATAAATAACTTGTTAGTTAAATACCAGAGTTAACTACAAATAAAGGCCTGTCTGACACATCTGCAAGATCAAGAAGTCCTCAATTTCCAGGATGGAGTTGTCAAGTTTTGTGTCTCAGCTCTGCATGCCAGGTTGCCAGTATTGGAATCGGATGGGTTGTTGGATCCTGGAATGCTCACAGGGTGCCAGGGAGTTGCATTTATATGCTCATTATATTGGTTTATCAATGTTTAAATACAATTTGAAGAAGAAAAAAAAAGAAAAGAAAAATGTCACTATTGACACAAACATGACTATGATGTACTACTACTAATATACAACAACTCTTGTCCCTTGTGCCCATTTTATAACATATTGCAGGAAAAGGGATTGCCAATGTTTTGGCCTCAGGTGGTTGTCCAGTCAAGATTGCTGAGAACCTGCTGCCTTGTGCCTCTACAGCAGCAGATTGGTATGATGCAGAGAAAGGTTCATCCCTCACTAGGGTCTCCGGTTTTGAAACAGAACCTTTCATGACTAATAAGGGGAGACAACAGATTGAAAGACAATTTTCTGAGGCTTTTGGAGACATCACTGCTCTATTTGCTTGCATCACCAATGACAACCCTGACCCCTTTAATGGAGGCCAAGACAGAATCCATTCCCTTTACAGAGTGGATGTTATTCGCAAAGCCGGGGGTTCTGCACTTAAGGCAGTGGTCTGCATTTAGGAGCCACTGTCTCACACACGCTCCACACCCCACAAGTGAGCCACAACACGTACTGAATGTGGGCTCATCCATAATAGCTGCAAGGTTTAAAAAAGAAAAAGAAATCCTGATTAATTAAAACAGTCCATTGAACATTATGAAGTGTAAGTTGGCTAGAAGTTTAATTTCTCATTTGACAAGTACCCATGTTACATGCTAATATCTTGTACGTACCTTTGCAAACAAGGCAAGTAAAAACTTCCTCTACTGGATGTGCAAGTGTCTTTGGCACTTTATATTTGGCCATCTCACACAACTGAGTGATGCTGTTTGAGATTCCATGGAGGCTCTCGCAGGCATTCTTAAGTTCATTTATTTGTCCAGTCATGCCCTGCATATAACTGTCGTCGGCCCTTCGACTTGTGGGTGCAGAAAAGGAATCATATGAAGAACTGATATATAAATCCACATTTCTGTTTGTGCATATCGAAAGTACACCATGTAATGCATAACGTAGATAAAATAACACTTAACATCAAATATTACCTCATTTTGGCCCGTCGTCCATTCTGGAATTCCTGAAAATCACTTTCAGGGAAGACAAAGACCTTTCTTGAATTGTCCTTCCAATAGTGGATGCCTGAGGAGTCATAAAGAAATTTAAAACTTATTTATATTTAAAAGCTCAAAAACAATGAGAACCTGTCATGCCTAATATAACAACGTACTTCTTGTGGCCTCTGAATCAAGGATTTCATTACCCTGACTATCAGTCAGGATAATACCACACTCAGTCTCCAAAGCCTCCCCCACTTTTGCAGTGATGCCCTCAACAGTTGCCTCCGCTTGCGAGAAGCGTATCGTCACGGTTCTTGAGGTTGTCAGTTCTCCATGGACAACCTCTGCGACATGAATGGATCTACAAACAGACAGAACGACACTTGATTTCTCCCAGGGACCAAGTAGTCCAGTAGTTCAAAATTAAAAATCTATCAGAAAATAATTCCAAATAGTAGATCATAATTAGGTAACAAACCCTTCTGTTCCTTTTCAATGGTTGCAGATTGTCATATGTATTTATACTGCATACTGTTGTACGCTGTTTTAGATGCAAATGTTAATTGCATAATAAAGTCCACTCTAAAAACAGATTGGTCAATTCTACCAAAAAAGGTTCAATTTGACCAATCTAGCTGGTAGTTATGTGTCCGACAGATCCTTTGGTTAAAACAACCACTCTAGAATGGTCTTTTCAACCAATATATATATATATATATATATATATATATATATATATATATATATATATATGTGTGTGTGTGTGTGTGTGTGTGTGTTTGGAACAACTGATACGAATTGGTCATTTTTGACCAAGCTAGGAAATCGTGCACATCACAGGATCTTTTAAAAAAAAAAAAAAAAAAAAAAAACTAGAGCTGCGAGCAGCTATAAAGGACCCTCGCAACCCGGGCCACGTTTGGGTACTTGCACTTACTGGCATGTTGGGGTACAGTGAAATAGGAAACTGTCTAAATTGTAAATGTTTTTGCCATGCTTTGTGTTTGCAAAGGTTCATAGAAAGGCCAAAAATTATGCACACCAAATACAATTGTAGGTATTAGGCTGATAGGTATGCCTCCCAATATTTACACATCTAGCTGAATCATATAATCGGAAATACTTCATGAAAATGTCTCGAGGGCGCTATTGAGCCATTTATTACAAATTTCACAACAAATCTCTAAAATATTCATGTTCTTGAGAGGTCTGATCTGTGTGCAAAGTTTTGTGAGTTTTCGCCCATGTTTAGACTTTCAAAAAGCATTTTTCTTTGCAAACAATGCATCGCTACAGCAAAGGTGTGTGACAAAAAAATTTCAATAACTTTTCATCTTAAATATCTTAAGATAAAACACGCCAAAGAATGAAGACGATCTAATAAGTGTTATAGAAAATACGACCCCTATAAAAGGCCCCCAAAAATGGCTACAAATACCAAAGTAAATCAAAAAAATTCCTGTTTGGTTTAGCATTTGGCTACAGAATACAAGACTGGTCTTAGGCTGATAGGTATCCCAATTTTTACAAATCTAGCTGAATCATACATTTCCAAAAGCTTCATAAAAATGTCTACATGGCACTATTGAGCCATTTATTGCGAATTGCACAAGAAATCTCTAAAAATATTCATGTTTATGACAAGTCTGATGTGTGTGTAAAGTTTCATGAGTTTTCGCACGTTTAGACCAAAAAAAGGTAGCATTTTACTTGGCAAAAAATGCATCGCTATGGCAACGGCATGCGACAAAATAAACCAACTTTAGATAACTTTGCATCTTAAACATCATAAGAAGAAACACACCAACTTTGAAGACGGTCAGATAAATTTTGTAGGAGTAGTTTGTTAAAATATGACCCCTATAAAAAGGGCACAAAAAATGGCTACAAATCCCAACGTAAATCAAAAGGGCGGACTTCTTGTTTGGTTTAGCGTATGGTTCCAAGAGACTTTTTGTTTTTTGTTTTTTTGTACATTGTGGGCTCTTATGTATGCCTCCAAATTATCATAGCGCTAGGTGAAACGTACAACCAGTAATGCTTCGTTAAAGGGGAGTTTTTTTTAGCACAAAATGTGATGCCCGGCCCCTGGGGGACTTCCTGTTGGGTTTAGCACATGGCACCAAGAGACTTTTTTTTTTTTTTTTTTTGTACTTTGTGGGCTGTTACATATGTCTACAAACTTTCGTAGCTCTAGCTGCTTCGTACAACTGGGAATGCTTCATTAAGAAGGATTTTTTTTCCTTTGCAAACAAGTGCATGCCACGACAACAGCGTGCGACGAAATAAAAAGCTTTGAATAACTTTTCATCTTCAACATCTTGAATTTTTGGGGGTGTGATGAATCACACCAAGTTTGAAGATGATCAGAGAAACTCTGTAGGAGGAGTTCGTTAAAATAAGACCCCTATGAAATGGCCAAAAAAATGGCAACACGTTCCAAAGTAAATCAAAATGGTGGACTTCCTATTAGGTTTAGCATATGGTTCAAAAAGAGTTTTTTGTACCTTGAGGGCTGTTACATATGTCTTCAAATTTTGGTAACTCTAGGTGAAATGTACAGCCAGAAATGCTTCATCAAGTAAGAATTTTGAAACGCAAAATTTGATGCCCTGCCTCTGGCGGACTTCCTGTTAGGTTTAACATAGGGCACCAACAGACTTTTTTTTTTTTTAAGATCATAGTCTGTTACATATGTGTACCAATTTTCGTAGCTCAAGATTAAAAGTACAACCGGCAATGCTTCATTAAGTAAGAATTTTTAAACTCTTAATTTGATGCCTCGCCCCCGTCATATAGTATGTCAAAAACTTTTGATTTTTTACCATGATGTTGTCCCAGGTGTTGAGATGGTACAGCCCAAGTTTGAAGTCAATCGGGTTAACTGTGTAGGAGAAGTGGGCAAAAGTATGACCCCTGTAAATGGGCCAAAATTGGACATTCAAATATTCATACCTCACTTCCTGTCTATTTTAGGGTACACCTATCAAAGAGGTTTTTGTTCATCTGGATGTGCTACAGGTGCCACACATTTTCGTAGCCATAGAAAAATCGTAGCGGGACAGGGATCCGTTAAACCTATGTCGGGGGCACGACGGAGCCATTTTTCTGTTATGTATGGCGACTTTAAAATATCAAATTTTTCGCCAGGCCCGATCTGCGTGTAAAGTTTGGTGAGTTTTCGTTGATTTTTAGTGTCTCAAAAATGTGATTGTTTGCGGAAAAGAATAATAAAGACAGGAACAATAGGGACCTCGCAGCGGTCGCTGCTCGGGCCCTAAAAAACTCTGATTGTCACACCCACCTAAGTGTGGCAAAATTTGTTGTCCGCAGGGGCCACGCTTGGGAATCATTTGGTGACCTAACCCCCCATTCCAACCCATAATGCTGAGTGTCAAAAGAGAGGTAAATGGGTCCCATTTTTATAGTCTTATGTATGACCCGGCCAGGGATTGAACCCACAACCTCCCAACATGTCCAAACACTCTACCACTAGGCCATGTAGTTGGTCATGCCTGGTGATCTACCTCCACACATTTCCATTTTAAACACTATATTATTTTTAATATATTGTAATCATCATAATAAATAAATTTAGAATAGAAATAAATGATTACAATAAATATATTTCCAAGCCAATATGAGCTTAACCTACTAGAGTGGTAGTTGTTTCTTTTTTTCTTTTTCTTTTTTTTTTTTTAAAACCAATCCATTTTTAGAGTGTAGTAAGCTTTACCTTTGCAATGGTCTGAAAAAACCTGTTGGTCTTGGGGCTCCTACCAATGATCTTCCAGAACTCGAAGACACCAAAGGCGATGATAATGAGAAGAGGACAGGTGCTCTGTTAACAGGGGTCGCAGGAGTCATTCTTGGCCCCTCATCTCCATGCACCTCATAATGCCCGCGGTTGGTGAGGTTCATTGTAGAAAAAATCCCAGAGGCTTCTGGGAAAATGGCAGTGTTTGTGTCATCTGTAACATAAACACTGCCAGCATTGACCTGTATAATTGGATGGAAAGGAACAAATTGCATTTGAAATGAATTCTACAATACTTAACTATTTCGCGATTTACAGTTGTCATAACAGTACAACTCCTTTTCAAAAGGTCAGTTCTGTTTATCAGAAATAAATCTGAGCAGAAACCAAATTTGAAAAAATTGGGGGGAAATGGTGTTTAATTCATATCCTCCTGACTACCAGGGAAAAATATTGTCCAATGTTTATTTTGATATTCCCCAATCTTTGTGAAGTAACTGGAATACTGCAAAAGAAATGTTTGAAAAACAAAAATGTTATTTATTTTTAAGCTATGATGTGTCCACTACAGAGGACATTTTTTTAAAACTTTTAAATGTTAGGCTCAAATACAGTTAAAATAATTCAAACAATACTTTAATGTGTTCTTAAGAGTTTTATAGAAAACACGCTAACAACATTTAAAGGCTAAATTTGTTCCAAAAAAAAAAAAAAGTGTTATACACTTTTCCTCGTCACTAAAAAGTGCTTGCACTGAGCAAAGCCATTTTCTTTTATGATGCAATCAAAGGTCGCAAAGCCCACATTTGTTATCATAGGAAAGCTCTGAATGTCCGCTATAGATCACAAAAGGAGTTAAATTCAATCATATGCACTGGATGGGAGACATTCAGGTTTAAAAAAGGTCCACTACAGAAGACAAATTTGAATTGCTGGTGGTCAGGAGGTTCAGTGGGTAAACGAAAGCATTAGACCATAAGAAACAATATGGGCCCCATGCTAGCTAATAAACTAGCTCAAGTTCATTTAGTATTTACTCCCCACAAACATTAGTAGATAATCATGTTAACCCACCTGAAAAATCCTGCAGATCTCCTCTACGGTCATGTCATCTTCTCGCAGAGTAAAACGTTTCCCACCCCGAAACAAAATGTACGACTCCATCCGCGGAAGGAACTAACCCGCGCTGTGGAGGTGAGCAGAGGACCCGAGGAATAATTCAGAAAAAAACAACTTCTCTGGTCTGACTCTTATAGTCTGCGAATGAATCTGATAGGCTGCAGCCAAGCATGCGGGTAACTGATAGGTTGCTGAAACATGGCTGAAATGGATGAATCTGATTAGCTGCTGACCGACACATGGGTGAAACTGATGGGCTTTCTAACCAGTTGAAAGAGATGAAAGATTCCTGACACGGTCACATGCTGATTACATCAGACAAAGCGATTAAAGATTCCTGACATCACAGTCGCCGATTACATCAATTCAAAGAAAACATGTCAGACATCAGGCATTTGCAACAAAACACAGTCATGACAGGAAGTGCGTTTCGAGGTCCAATGAATTGGAGGATAGGCACCAACAGAGGCCTCGAAATAGACACTCGTGGCAGCAAGCTGTCACTGCAGCAGCAGCATTGCATTGACGTAGCCGCAAAAGATGAACGGCTTCCGGGTCAAAGAGAAACCAGCTTGCGGGAAACGCTTTACGGCCATATTTTATTTCCCGAGTTGTGCTAAATAAACACACAATAGAACATTGGATAAGGGCTCCTTTCCCGTTTTTCAGTTTTCTGTTTTTATTTCAACAAAAACGGGAGATGACTCGTTTCCCGTTATTTGTTCATATACATCAAACCAAAAAACGGAAATCAGTTAGTTGCCCGTTTTCCGTGTCCTTGCTTCAGAAGGAAAAATGAATGGCCGAAAAGTACAGCAGTGGGACTTTGTTCATGTCACGAGCAGTCCAGAGCACCCAGAGTCCAATGGACTAGTTGAACGTGCAGTCCGCAGTGCCAAACAGCTCATGGAAAAGTCACACAGCGATAGAATGGATGTTTTTCTTAATTTGCTTAACATCAAGGAACATCCCTCGTGACAACATGCTTGGATCACCTGCACAACGTCTCATGTCTTGTCAGACACGTTCAACCGTTCCTGTCAACAATAGTCTTCTAGCACCTGCCACAAAGAACACAAAACAGGTTGCTACACAACTTGGAAGAAAAAGACTTACTAAAAAAATGACACTATGATGCAACAAGTCGCCCGCTATTGCCGCTTGCAGGAGGTCAAGTCGTCCGGTTGCAGACCTCAAAGGGATATGATCTTGTTTTTGTTTTTTTGCACACACGGGAGGTGAGGATCAAATTGAGATTCATGTTAAAAAAAGCCGAACGATCTCTTTAAAAAAATAAAATCAATGATAGGAAAAAACAAATTAGATGTGTGTTTCTGTTAACTGTTAAAGGGGTTAATCTGTGGAACAATTATGGAACTGAATTGAAAAACTGAATCATTTGCTATGTTCAAATAAGAGTTTAAAAAATACAGCTCTACAAAAAATATATAAATCAGGTATAAATATAAAATGAATCTGTGAGTGTACTGAATATGCAGGAATAAGCATATTATATGCATATGCACTTATATGTATGTATGGGTATAAGCATCATGTATGTGCAGCAATTATTTTTTGGAAATGTATTATATTGTGATTAGATGTAGGGCTTTATTTTATCTTTTACTTTTTTTGTGTAAGCAATGGATAATGGTTTAGAACTTGCATTAATATCTGTGCATTTAAGTAAAGTGCATGTTGTTTATTTTCCACTTTTTCCCCTTCATTTGCTTTTTTTTTCCTATTTTAATGGTATTATTACTGTAAATATAACTAAATATAACTAAAGTTCTTGTACTTCATCCTACTCCCGTTGAACATGTTAATTATGACTTTGCTGATAATTTTTTTGCTTTTGGCTTTTATTTTATATTTTGTATTGTATGTTGAATAAACCAAACCATTTCTCACTGCTATGCATTATAATGAAAATGCTGTCACAGAAAGTGACGAAGGAAGGAATACACTCCTACTGCATCGTTTACCCCAGTTTAGCTATTCTGAGAAAGATATTGGTGAATGCTAGTTATGGTAAATCATGAAACAAATAATTCCAGGCAGATGCATTACATAAGAGTGTAACCCATATGTCATCCACAGTGTTGCCGGTAACGCGTTACTCAAAAAAGTTGCTTTCTAAAGTAACTAATAGTATAACGCGTTACTTTATTCTACAAAGTAGTCTGATTAAAGTTACTGTCCAGAGAATCAATGCGTTACTCCACATTTTCATGAAGAAGGCAAACTATCTCACTGTTGTAACAGTCACAAACAACTACTGCTAACTACGAAGATGAGGCAGAAGTCATTGATCACCACACTGAATTCAGCCATGGTCTGGTCATGAATGGTTTGCACATTCAAAACAAAAGTGATGATACTTTTACTACTAGTTTTATTAACCAACAGGCACACAACACAACAAAAAAAGTGTGCATTATGGACCATAAAAGTGGTAAAAAAATAATAATTTATTTCCATCCTCAACTGGTCCGTGAAGCATTATGGGATGAGGTCGTCTCCGCCCTCTCGCCAGGGGGAGTGACGTCAGACAAGTTACGTTTTCAGTAGGGGTGGAACAAAAAAACGATTCGACCGAACCATCGTTCGTCAAGGGGAGCTAAACGACCGTATCGGTTGCGAGTGAGGCTTTATGGTTTTCATAACAATAGCAAGAGTTCTGCGCCGTGCTCTACTTGTTTTGTTTACATTTCAGTAGCATCACCATTCAAGCTACTTCCGTGTTTCCGTGCTCGCGACACGGCGCGCGCGCGCGCAACGAGTGACAACATACAAATGGAGACAGTTAGCAGAAGCCGGTGCCGTACATCTCGGTATTTCCCATGGCTATCGAGTCCTCTCGGTGCACTTGTGTGTCCCGGGCCGGCGTTGGTACTGCGCGCGAGCCAAAAAGAATAACTCCCGTGACGATCCAATGCATGGATTCAAACGACACAGGTATGTCCCACAGCCAACACACCAGCTAAGCTAAAAGCACACTGCAAGTATCTCATTTCTCAGTTTGTGGCTCCCTGTCAATGTCTACAACTAGCATGAGCAGCAGATAGGAGAACTGAGACGTGCCCGCGATTACGACAGCCCAAAAAACAAAATATAAACAGTAGTGATTCTGTGGTCATCATCGTGTCTCAGATTAAAAAAAACAAAAAAAGATGTCATACATTAACCAAAAATGAAAGTGATGACAAAAGAAAAAACAATTGTTAAATACAAAAATTGTTGATTAAAAAGGGAAATGAACTTTTGGAAATATTTTTGCATATATTAAGTGGTTAAAATGTGTTTGATAGATTTATTGTTCCATAAGGTGGCTTCATATTTCTTTTGGCTGGACGGTAGGTTTATTTCATGTCTTAAATTTATGTTTCTGAAATACTTCACAATGTGCAAATATTCTGTTTAATTGTGTTGGTGTCTGTCTAAAGGTTAAATATTTATATTTAACATTAAATTATCAACCTTTTGTTTTCCTGATCCTTATTTTGAAGAGAAAAAAACAAACAAACCAAAAAACAATTATAACTGTCAATAACTACTAATAAATATTTAAACTGATACATGTGTACACACTGGAATAGCGGAACAAACAAACAGAGGAATTTAGGGGATTTTCATTTTCAACCTGGATAGATTTTTATTTTTTGTTTTATAAAAAGTATTTACGTTACAAGAAGTCAAGAGAGACTGCCTATTTTGTTTTTCATAAAAAAAACACCTTTATTTTCATGTTAAAAATGCACTTTCAATAAAGTATTTGGAACTCCGTTTCTACTGCATTATTTTTATGTTGAGATGGTGTTATCGGCAGCTGCTGAAAGTAACTAAAAAAGTAACTTTTAATCTAATTTAGTTACTTTTAAAATCAAGTAATCAGTAACGCAATTTAGTTACTTTTAAAACCAAGTAATCAGTAAAGTAACTAAGTTACTTTTTCAAGGTAACTGTGGCAACACTGGTCATCCAAATATTTATCATCCCTATAAATGACTGCCTTTCAGAGATGATGAAACTGATTGATGTTCCAAAGAAGTACAGAACTGGTCATGAGGTAGTCGACTGACAATTTCTTATGGCAGCAGTGAACAGACCAGACAAGTTAAATGTTATTGTTGAGCACCATACAAGATTCCATGGGAAATAAAGAATCACATTCCCTGTATTCAAGTTGTTCTCATTTGTTTATGTTCTACACACCATGTCCACATTAACCACTCTAAAACCAGTCCAAATCACAGTTCTGGTACATTTCTTTGTGAAACACAAAACCCTTTGAATGCAGCAGACTCCTCTCCTGGTGGTGGAAATTGGGCCCTGATGCAAGACACTGCACATGCTGGGAGCACAACAATCTACTGCTGTGCTATTCCAATCTACAATTCTGTTTGTGAAAACATTTGATTCAAAATATACAAGTACATAGATGGAATCCTGTACGAAAACATTCAAAATATGAGCACATGGATGGCATTGGATGATGATGGAACAACTGCGCCTTTTAATACGGTGCACTTTATGGTTGTGAAAATACGGTCGGTAATCTCATAGTGCTAATTTACAGCACAGCACAACATCAAATCTCCACTCCATGTCAGGTCATCCGGTCACAACATTTTCAGGTCCTGATCATCATCTGGCTTGTAACATGGTCCAACACTTAACAAGGTAAGACTTGGATCTCCTCATTGAAGCTCAACATATCGCTTTCTGAATCCAGTTGTGACTGGCTTTGTATTCTTTCCGGATTGAGCTCTGCCATTGTTCCCTGTCTGACATTTCACTTCCAGGTTTGTCGGTCGCCAGGCCCTAACTTTGGAAAAATGATTATTTTGTCAAATATACAATTTTTATTTTTTTTTTCCACGCTTTATTTTTTGGACGTTGAATTATTTCACTTGTGACCCTATTTGGCATTTTATTAAATTACCTCAAATTTGATCATTAATGTAGAATGAATGCACAAAAAGTTAACGTACTTTTATTTAAATTACAATAAAAAGCAAAGAACAAAATTCCGATATTTAATAAGACTACTGGCAAATGAAATAGTAGAGCTTAATACATGGTTTTAACTGAAATGCGGAAAAAAAAAACACTATAAAAATAGGCTATTGTGGTCTGTACATTTTGCCTAAAAATAAAAATAAAAATTAAAAAAAAAAAAAAAAAGTCTAATGACACACATTATGATGTACTTTGTATGTAAGAGATTAGTGACAGGTTATATGGCCTTCACTATGAATATTACAGGGTAGAAATGAAGTGGCAGCATTGCATCCAGAACAAAATTGATGACAGTCCATTTCCATCAAAATGAAGGTTTTAACACAAAAAAAAAAAAACTGCAGCACAAAACAGAATGAATGTAACATACAATTACCTATGAAGCAGCTTCCAAGTACTCAACTTGGTGTTGAAGAGTGTTGTGCAACATTTGAACGGTATGAAATGTATCCAACATGAATTGAAAATGATTCGTTGACGGTACTGTCAGTCGACAAGCCGCAGCTGGAGGCTGAAAGCTTCATGCAAGGTAGACTGCCGCTGTTGCATCAGGTTGCACAGGTAGAAAGAAAAATAAACTTGTAACTTATGTACAGCATGTCCTCAGTGGGAAAGGGGGCAATTGGAACAGTAGGTAATAAATGTTTGGTGTCAATAACCATGTGGGGGGGCTACTCTTGGGCTTCTTTCCCAGTCATCTTGTAGATCTCAGTGGGTCCATCAACGTGAGTGATGGTCGTAGTCAGCTGGATGTCCTCCCCGCTGCTTGCAGCCGCATCCCCTGCAGAAATGCATACGGCCTCTATTAGGGCAGTACTTCTCAAACGTTTGGGGTCCAGGGACCACTTACTAGGGAGGGATTTTTCAGAGCTCTTCCTCGTAATCATAACGGCAATTCAATTAAACAGACTGTTAGTATCTGTGTACCCCAAGATGTCACTAAAAATCAATGTTACCCGTCTTTGAGGGGAAAAGTCAAAGTTACGTTGAATTTACAAACTGTCATGTATTGAGAATTTTTCTGTGTGTTCTGCATGTTGCAAACTGTCGTGTAATCCCAGTTTAAGAACCATTGCTTTCCAGGTCAGGTTTGGTCTGCCTTTTTGTATCGCGCTGCTAATGTGGAATTCTGGTGACTCGACAGAACTAAACTCGAGGGGAAGTAAATCAACACTGGTGTGAAACTTGCGTGACGTCTCATGAGATTGGTTGATGCATTTTCGGGAAAGCCTCCAAAAACGTCAACACCTCCCTACTTATCTCTGACACCAAATTCTGAGAGATGAATGGTTTTCATTACTTCCAAAACCCTTTTTCTCAATGTTGCCTTCCTTTGAGTCTGGAAAGAAGCCACTCAAATCCTTCTCTCCAGCCAAAAATTGCGCAGGGAATTCCCCAGAAAATATTTTATTTTGCTAACAGTTGCTGTTTTGTAAATACCCCAAACTAAATACTGTAGCGTTTTTAACCTTGAATTTAAATCTTTTGGTGCTGGAACTTGCCAACAATTTGCACAAGCTTTAAGGTCACCGTAGCTACCTACCTAGCTATCTAGTTCTAGATATCCATATCTATGGTAATGAGAGTAATGCCCCTCGGTTCCCAGAATGCATCGCATGGCACAATGTATTGAATTATTGAAGTTATAGATGTGAATTCATGTCATGTTAGTGGTACCAGTAATGCCATATGTCTGCTTTAACTGTCATATTTATAGTTAATTTATGTTGCCCTAAGTTTTACTTTTAACGTTTTTTTTGTTTTGTTTTTTAAAAGACAACTAGTGTGTATCGCTAGTTTAGCATACAGCTTCCACCACCACAAGTATTAACTTTTTGTAACACGAAAAAGATAACCAACCAGGATTTGACCGTGGTCACAATGAGACACAGGATTATTCTTTGTAGTTAAGGTAAGCCATTTTAAACTAATCAGAAAAAACATTTTGGTAGCTGGAAGCGGAGGTTTGGACACTCAGGGGCCTATTCACTAAAAGTTTGCGTCACCTTTGCACAGTGCTAACCGGGAAAAATGGAGCAATCTGCGAGCGCCTAATTCACTAAACACTAAGTCACTGAAGGCCTCAGTATGCTTCTGCGACGGGCTCGCACGGGGGGGTTACGGCGTTGCTCCGCTCGTGCGTTTGCCTTCCGACTTGTGCGCAATACACATCGGTGTCTGCTGGAGTTTCACACCAAGTCCCGCTGTCGCTATGGCTGGGCCGCCACAGAGTGGCGATTCCTCTGCATTTTATGACGGATTCAGGAAGTTCAATTTATTTCAGAAACACGAAACAAAGCCGGGGGGAGAGTAAGTTCATCACCGTGGCAATTCATTATTGCCAATTTGC
This sequence comes from Festucalex cinctus, assembly GCF_051991245.1. Lineage (NCBI taxonomy): Eukaryota > Metazoa > Chordata > Actinopteri > Syngnathiformes > Syngnathidae > Festucalex > Festucalex cinctus. Next base: position 46,360,235 of record NC_135411.1, read on the forward strand.
ACCGGTGTCGGCCGTAAACTCGCCAAAACACACACAACAGCCGTGCACTTAGCGAACACAGTTTTTTTTTTAGTTTTTTTTTGTTATTGTTGTTTTCCGCCTCTCGTCCCAGGCACATATCCACATGCACAGCCGTGGTCTCCGAGCAGGGAAGTCGATTTGCGCCGCCAGTTGCCTTCACGGAAACTATCTGGGAGGGGGGCGGGGAGAGAGAGAGAGAGAAAAAAAAAGAAAAAACGCCATCGAACGGACCAATCAGAAGCGAGCTACGCTCCGCCATCTACGGCGTCCAAGGATTGGCGACGTGTGCACGTCAGCCGGTCACGAGCGACGCGGCACTTAAAATTCATGGCTCGCGTCGATCATGTGACCTACGGCGATCATCGACGCGAGAGCAAACGTGGAGGCATAAATTAGGCTTGAGTGCTCTGCCGAACAGATTGCGTCAAGGTGTGCCGGTGTTATTTGCGCGTATGTAAATGAGGTAATTTGCATACATTTGACGCAAAATATGCCCACCCCAATGCAAATGAGACTCATTGATATGCAGCGTCTAATTCACTAACGCCAGCGCAAATAGCAACACCGGGTTTGCGTGACGCAAATAACGTTTTTGGAAAGCATGTATTAACTGCTCCAACTTCGATCATGACAGCAGTACGTGCCATTTGCAGCACAACATCAACGGCAGATCACGCAGAGAGGAGAGAGAGAGAGATAAAAAGAGAGGGAGGGGGAAATCTTTATACGTTTGTTTTAGGACAAAGAACGTAACCCGGGCTGATCGGCAATGGCGGGGAGGCATTTTATGATCATTTTTTACGTGCCAGATGCATACTGTACGGCCACGCCAACCTCTGAAAATACATTTCTAAAAAACGATCGCACCAATAATTTGTACTTTATGAATGAATGACGCCGTTGTCGTCCTCTCTGCTCTGTACAGCTTAATGGCGCTATAAACGCTTACTCTCGGTCCAACCTAGCTTTCTGATAGTGTCATCTTTCTCGCAACTGTTAATATAACCACCATGTTCTTGACGCAAATCCATTGCCATGTGTGGTAAATCAGGGGCAAATTTGCTCCAAACTGTCAGTTTTGTGGGCGTGTTTGCGCCGGTATATAATTAGAGCAATATCCTTAGTGAATAGGTGGGTAACTGGCCGCAGACTGCGGGTGCAATATTTCGCGCTATTACCTGACGCAGCGCATTCTTAGTGAATATGCCCCAAAGTGTTGTTCAAATGTGCCTTTCAGTTGTTCAGAGTGACCCAAAAAATGGAGTTAGGGAGTGTGCTTGGGAATGGGGATGTTAGGTGCCAGACCAAGCCAGATCCAAATTGAATATATACAAGTCACAGGACCAGCCAAACTATGAAAAAGTGTGACATATAGTCTGAAAAAAAAACAAAAAAAAACAGTTAAATGTTTCAGAACATTCTTCAAGAAATGCAGTTACCAGTGATGCACTGTCCACTTGACTGGTCGTCTCCATATCGCTTGTGAGAGGGTGCGTACAAGAACATGATGGCAAACACGTACAGATTCCACATTCCGTAGATGCCTGTGAAGAAGGCACTGTTCACCTGCACTGTGTGGTCCCCCCAGTGCCAGTGACCCTCATTCACCTGCACAAAGACAGGAAAGTACAATATGGTTTGCAATCATAAAATTACAGTGTGCACTGTGCAGTACTTTAAATTTTACCTGCCTTTATTAAATTTAGTCTCAGTTTTAGTCCAGTTTCAATCAAGCTTGTTTTAATTAGTTAGTCAACCTCGTCCCTTTTTTATTTAGTCCATTTTTAATCGACTATAAATCTAGCATTTTAGTTCCAAGAAAATTTAATTCATCTAGTTTTAATTAACAAAAACTGTCAAAATTTTAGTCTAGTTTTAGTCAGGACAATCATTTTACCATTGTAAATATACTTTTTGTCAGCACATTTAGGATCTAAAATGTTTTCACATAACATTTTCTCGCATCTTTTTGATTTAAAAACAAAAACAAAAACCAAGTGGCTATTATGGCTCCATGCTATGAGTTAGTAAGTTAGCCAACATTAGTTAGCGGTCAGATTAACGTAGCCTTTAGATTAATGTTAAATTAGAACTATAACTTACTTTATATATATATATATATATATTTGAAAGGGGGGTGTCACAGTTACAGATTAGCAGATTTTACAGAAACCATGTGACCACAAGGGTCCACATGACGGGAGTATCAATCCGAGGTATGGACGATATTAGACATTTGGACTTTATTTGTCCATTTTGAGATTTCTCCACAAATAGCCTCCTTGTGGTCTTTCGTTTCATTTCCAAGCAGCACAAAAGTCAAAATTGTAATAGAAGTGTATGAAAATAAGCAATTATTAGACGGTATGCTAACTACTAACTAGGGGGTGTTTTTTTTTTTTTTTTTTTTTTTTTTTTTTTAAACTTCCTTACGCTAAATGTTTTAAAGTTTGCTGAATAATGTTTTAATATTGTCATTGTATGTTCTTTCTAGTAAATTTTTTACCCGATTTTTATTTACTCTTCTTCCTCTGAATGTTAACTACTGTTTGTTGATGCTTATGTGTTGCCTTTCCTTGCGTAAAGCACATTGAGTTGCCTTGTGTATAAAATGTGCTATACAAATAAACTTGCCTTTCCTATACAACCATATTCGCATCCTATCCTTCCCTCCTTCCTCTCTTTAGTTTTTCCTCTGGTCTCTTGAGATCTCCCTAATATGTTGAAATCTAGAGGTTTCTGGGGTTGGTGAAAGATTCTGGTTTTGTAATCGTGGGTGGCAGGTGGCGTTTGGTTGGTGCTGGATTACACTTTGATTCATCTTTCTTTCCTTTGATATTTCCTCTGGTCTCCTGGCCTTCACAACTCTGGCAAGACTGAAGTATCAAACAGTAGCACAAATTCACCCGCACATACACACAATTGCACACATACGCACGTTAAAAAAACCCCAAAAAGAAACAAAACAAGAGCAAGCGAGACCAATGATATGTAGAATCGGTAAGACTGCCGAATGAACAATTCTGAGCTCTCAGAAGGGGCGACGGGGGGCGAATCTACTTAAACAGAGCAAGACTTTGCCCCGCTATTGTCTGGCAACCAGTTCAGGTTGTACCCCGCCAGCTGGGATAGGCTCCAGCGCCCCCGCAATCCTTGTGAGGAGTAAGCGGTCAAGAAAATGGATGGATGGAAGAGCAAGACTTCCGGGGACGGCGACTTTAGTCGAGTTTTTTTTCTTCTTCTCGCTCCACCAAGTAGCTAACCTGGAATAGCCAGATGGCTATGCGCTTCACTCAAGTGGGAGTTCTCCGCAATATCCATCTGGTACCTCTCCACAGTAATTTCCTCGGGAAAAGGTGGGACATTCTGTACAATAATTCGAGCTGAATGGACGATGCAGCACTGTGCTAGGGGGTTAAAGCACAAACATTTTACCAGCTAGAAATGCACGAAGCGCTTCTCGCTGTTCAACACTCAACAAGGAAACGGTGAGTAATTCTGCGAGAACAGAATTAATTGTAGCGTCCATTCGTCCATGTTAGGTTTGTTTGTTAGCTCCGGCGTTGGCGCTGGCGCTGGCTTCCTGGTTTCGTCACAGTTGCATATCCTGCCCCCAAACACAATGTCGCTCTCTGATTGGTCGAACGGAGGTTATCAGCAGGAGCGGTACAAGATGTATTCTCCAGGGTTTGTGAACTCACAAATACCACGAGAATACATCTTGCGAGAGCAAGTAGCGTGCAGGCACGATAAATTCAGCATTTGCCACAAGTAAGGGCCATTATACTACAGTTTTACACCACCAAATGTGCAAAAAACAGGTCAAATTGACACAATGCACTTAACAGGGAACTTCGGAAGGGAGTTTGCACAGACACTGGCGAAAAACCTGTGTGTGTGCAGTACCGTTAGTATGCTGCATCAATGGCCATTGTAGGCTTCGACAACTCAATATGTTTGAATGAGACAAGTGAATACGTCAGGCTTAGTAAACATATGATGAAGAAGAATCGTTATTTAAGTGCATTAATATTGTGATCAAATTGGATTTTTTTATTATGTTGGACTATGAAGTGATTTTCAGGAAAAGTACACCAAGTAAGTGATTGGAGTTTATTCAGGGTAAGGCTAATTGCGATTGTTAATTGTTTAGCATAGGCTAATTTCAATATGTGCATACGTGTGCAGAAGATGAGGAACAATGAGTATTCACTAAATTCAACTCAGGTTCAATCTTAGTGGAAAATTTGAAATTTAAAAAGTGTTTTTTTTTGTCTATTAATCGACGTAATAATTGATAGGCGACTCGATTTTTTTAAAAAGTCGTTAGTGACACTAAAAGCAATGCAAAGGAGCATTTGATTTTCGTTGATTATGGCAGCACCTTTAGACAAAAGCAGTATTGTTTTCCCTTGAAAGAACCACATTTTCCATGAGGTCAAGTGCTGACCATCCTGAAACCCGGATATCCCAGGTGCCCGCAGTTGGACTGAATGACATCGTTTCCAGTGGCTATTTTCTATTTTTTTCATTATATAGCACTGTAACGTTTCTCAAGTATGTTAACAGCAGACGGTGGTTGTGTGTGTGTGTGTGCGTATACAATAAAGGTAAGATCCCGCACACACACGTGTATGTTGTTATTACAAGACTCACCTGACTGATGATGAAGAAGATGACAGTCATGGCAGCACAGGCCAAAGTGACCAACATGAGAAATTTGAACCTAAAAATCAAACCCTGTAAGAGATATTGAGGTTTTTAAAATCAGGGTTGAATGTATGGTCATTATTTTCCAAATGGAGAGTCAAATGATGCCAACGGTCCACACCTCATAGTGCAGGCGTCTGGCCTTGGACATGGCAGGCAGTGAAGTCCTTTTGCCACTGATGTTGCGGAAGACTTGGAAAACCATGAAGCAGAGGAAGAGGAAGTAGAGACAAGCACAGATCCCTGCCACTATTATGAAAGCCATCTGAGTGAGCAGCGGTCAAGGACATAACAGCTCAAATTCAAAATGATGTCATCACTAAGCAAAATATAATATAATTAATATTTAATGTTAATTATTAACATAATTCCTCACCTTTTAATCATTATAAGTAGTCACATCTAAACTTAATTCAATTACATAATTCTTCTTGCATAAAATGTTGATACAGGATAATTAATCATTAAATGAAATATATGATGGCTCTGTGATCTCTGTGTTTGAGCGTGTCTTCTGTGAAATTGAGAAGAATGCAGCAAGTTTTTCCATGGAATGACCAGTTTTTAAGATGTCAATTCTCAGCCTGGCAAGCTTCGAAATAAACAAGAAAAAAAAAAAAAACATCCATCCCAAGCTTGTGAAAACATATGGCATTACTGAATTATTCCTCCTCTTATTAGTCCAGGTTCTTCTTTATTAGTCCAGGGAACCTCTGTGAGAATAACAAGAAACCATGAAAAATTTAGTGTACCATCAAAAACCAAAGTTGGCCCTTTTGTACATGTCTTTAGATACAGACGAGAGTCTATTTCCAAGCATAAATGTGGATTTGGAACCACTTTTCACCAAATTTGAACATAAGGTGCTAATTGTCTGTTTTTGGCCACAGATTGAGTTTAAAAAAAAACAAAAAAACAAAAAACAAAAGGATACAGCCAGCTCAGTCCCAACATCAGATGCCCAGATGCTGTAGAAGGGGTTTGTCAACTGGACACCTCTGGTGACACAAAACACAGCAGTGCATTTATTTATGAGCATGTACCGGTGCCAGCCAACCCAGATCCTCTGGGTTGGCTGGCAACCAGTTCAGGGTGGACCCTGCCTACTGCCCAAAGCCATCTGGGATAGGCTCCAGCACCCCTGCAACCCTTGTGAGGAATAAGCGGTTAAGAAAAAAGATGGACGGATGGACTGGTAGATCACTACACAGCTATTTAGTGTTCCTTGTAAATAATAATTATTAATATTATTACCATTATTAACAGAGACAAAAACACTTCTCACCTCTCGCACATGTCAAAGATAAAGAGACAGAAAGATCCAAACACGATGGGCCCAACTTGTTTCCAATACACTGAGAAACGATTCCTCTCTGTCTGGTCCTGAAAGAAGGGAACAAAATAGAGATTTACAACGGTTGATGGCAATCTTTTTATTATTATTATTATTATTATAATCATAATAATAATCATAATAATCATCATCATCATCATCATCATTAATAAGTGGTGTCAGCCACATTACCATGAGGTGCTCCCCGCAGAAGATGATCCAGAAGGAAAGCAACATGGAGTAGAAAATGCCTTGTCGGATGTCTCCAAAAAGCAACATCCAGGTCCAGTTGAAGCCAATAGAGAACCACTCTACTGGGATGTTGATGAACGTCATGGAGATGCCCAGAGCAAAGATCACTCTGCAAAGGCAAAATGTTTGGTTTTTTTACTAAAAAAAAAAAAAAAGATTGCTCAAAATTATTTGAAAGCAACATGTTGCCTGGTGGGTCTCAAGGCTGACATTTATGTCTATCGCGTAACCTTTGAATTAGAATGAATAGTCATAAAAATCCTTCTTAAAGCAATGTTGGCAAAACGGTCAGACACCAGATTATGTGTTCTTGAGTGTCTCAAGACTGGGATACAGGACAGTTATGTGCCCATGTAACCAGGTGTTAATGTTTGGTGGTGGTCGGAGGGGTTGTAGGCGCACACTGGCAGCCACACTTCCGTCAGCCTGCCCGAGGGCAGCTGTACACATAGCTACTTAAGTAGCTTACCACCACCAGAGTGTGAATGTCTGAGTGAATGAATAATGTATCCATTGTAAAGTGTCTGAGTGTCCAGAAAAACGCTATAGAAATCTGATGCATTATTATTATTATTATTATTATTGTAAAGACAATGAATATAGTCAGAACAATCCTTTTTAAAGTTGTATGTTAGCATAATAACCAACCACCTGAGTACCAGTATGTGGACCTGTGGGTCTCAAGTCTAGGACGCAGGAAAGTTACGCATCACCGAATACTGTCAAAACAATCCTTCAAAACATTATTCAAAATAAGGAAAGTTCATCATCAATTATCTACTGCTTATCCAGGGTCGGGTCTTGGGGGTAGCAGCTTCAGCAGGGAAGCCCAGACTTCCCTTTCCCCAGCCACTTCAACCAGCTCCTCCGGTGGCATACCAAGGTGTTCAGAGGTCAGCTGAGAGACATTCTTAGCAGGCTCTCCAGTGCAGCATGTCCTGGGTTGCCCCGGGGCCACCAGTGGGACATGCATCTCCAGGGAGGTTTCCGGAAGGCATCCGAACCAGATGCCCGAGCCACCTCAACTGGTTCCTCTCAACGCGGAGGGGCAGCGGCTCGACTGAGTCCCTCTCGGATGACTGAGCTTCTCACCCTCTCTCTAAGGGAGAGCCCAAACACCCTGTGGAGGAAACTCATTTTGGCCGCTTGTATCCAGGATCTTGTTCTTTCGGTCACAAACGTAGATCGACCGGTAAATTGAGAGAGTCGCCTTTCGACTCAGCTCTTTCTTCATTATAACGGGACCGATACAGAGTCCGCATCGCTGCAGACGCTGAACCGATCCACCCGTCGATCTCCGGCTCCATCCGACCCTCACTTGTGAACAAGACCCCAAGATACTTGAACTCCTCCACTTGGGGAAGGATCTCATCCAACCCAGAGTGGGTACTCCACCCTTTTCCGACTGAGGACCATGGTCTCGGATTTGGAGGTGCTGATTTTCATCCCAACCGCTTCACACTCGGACGCAAATCGTTCCAGTGAGAGTTGCCGATCACGGCTTGAAGAAGCCAACAGCACCACATCATCTGCAAAAAGCAGAGATGCAATGTTGAGGCCACCAAACCGGACCCCCTCAATGCTTCGGCTGCGCCGAGAAATTCTGTCCATAAAAGTTATGAACAGAATCGGTAACAATGGGCAACCTTGGCGGAGTCCATCCCTCACTTGAAACGAATCCGACTTATTGCCGACAATGCGGACGAAACAGCCCGTTTTAGGAGGCTCAGTACACCATACACCCTTTTGAACATGCAAACTGTGACGAATTGATTGTATAAGATTCTCCTTTTCTTTTAAATTTTTATTTTTCCGCTACTTGTTATATACAATAAAAAAAATTAATCAATCAATCAATCAAGCAATCATGTGCAAACTCACTTGTTGCATACGGCCAAACAATTGAAGAAAAAGACAATGTACAATGTAGAGGATCAACTTTCCAGTTTCAAACATGAGGAAATAACTGATGGAAATAACATAAGTCTGACTTTTTTTTTTTTTTTTTTTAAACCTCCTCTCCCTGAAATCCCAAAAGGTAAAAAGTGAATGACTGGAGGGCAACTAATGCTTCAAAGAGTGGCCTCAGCAGGTCCCTGGACCAGCAGATCACAAATGAGGAATCAAGCAAAACATATTAAGTCCAGCATATGAATTTTACTGTTGATGGACCTTCAGTAAGAATGTATCCATGAAGCCATGTTAGCGTCCTATCACAAATCTTTATGTAATAGTAAACAGAACCAAAATTTGACATTGTAACACAGAAACTCTCTCACAAGACTCAAAATATACTAGGGGAAGCGTATCTTGACAAAGTCATAAAAGTTTCTAAATCATTCACTTCCAGACTCAACTCTTCTGCAAAACTTTCTTAAGTTAAAGTGAAACCTCACTCGACTTGGTATGCAAAGAATGTGCCCTGTGCAAAACCAACAGAGTGAAGAGCACTGTGTGTGTGCGCGTGTAACCATGAAGGTTTGAAGAGTGTTTTGGATACATGAAGTGAGGAAGGAAAAAATCTCTAAGAAAGGAAATGGCATAAAAAAAAAAATATATATATATATATATATATATATATATATATATATATATATATATATATATATATATATTAGGGGTGTCAAAAAAATCGATTCGGCGATATATCGCGATACTACATCGTGCGATTCTCGAATCGATTCAATAATCGGCAGAATCGATTTTTTTTTTTTTTTTAGGATTCACACCTTGAGCATGGAAGAATGTTATATGAACGGCACATTAAGCCTTAATATTTTTATTTTAATGCTGTTCAAACATGAAACAGATTACAACCTCTATAAGACTGAAATTTCAGATCAATAAATAATACATTTTCATATAAATCTTACACTCTACAAGCTTACTGATTAGTATTTTCTAAATATGAATGAAAAAAAATCGCAACAATCGACTTATAAATTCGTATCGGGATTAATCGGTATCGAATCGTGACCATTCGTATCGGGATTAATCGGTATCGAATCGAATCGTGACCTGTGAATCGTGATACGAATCGAATCGTCAGGTACTGTGAATTGCCTAGTACCTGACGATTCGATTCGTATCACGATTCACAGGTCACGATTCGATTCGATACCGATTAATCCCGATACGAATTTATAAGTCGATTGTTGCGATTTTTTTTCATTCAAATTTATAATATAATACTAATCAGTACGCTTGTAGAGTGTAAGATTTATATGAAAATGTATTATTTATCTGAAATTTCAGTCTTATAGAGGTTGTAATCTGTTTCATGTTTGAACAGCATTAAAATAAAATATTAAGGCTTAATGTTCCGTTCATATAACATTCGTCCATGCTCAAGGTGTGAATCCTAACCCGAAGTCAGACGTTTTGTTGAATATTTTTCCATTAAAAATGGAAGTTTAAAAATCGATTCACACACACACACACACAAAAAAAGGCAATGATGATAAGACGTTGAATCGGTAAGACTACCGAATGAACAATTCTGAGTTCTTTAAAAAAAAAAAATAAAAAAAAACAAAAAAAAAAACTTTTTTTTTTATTGAATCGCTTCGAGAATCGCGCGATGTAGTATCGCGATATATCGCCGAATCGATTTTTTTAACACCCCTAATATATATATATATATATATATATATATATATATATATATATATATATATATATATATATATATATATCACCAAGAAAATGTTACACTGAATTCACGTACATACACATTTTAAGTGGATGTCCACAAAAAAGGGGTACAAGTCTCACTTCCTAAGAGCCTGCTGCTCATCTGGGAAATAGAGCTGTGAGTCACAAAGAGCAAAAAAGAGACACTGGCTGGCTATGTCTGTGTGTCGGTTGAGTGCTAGCTCTTTGCTAGCAGATTTTGTAACACGATTCACGCTTCGCCAGGTTCTTCCTGTAGAGCAGCAGGCAGACTCTTTCTAATGTCTTCCCAGCACGGGAGGGGTTATATGAACACTTGGTCCCAAGTTATCAGCTTGCAATCCAACTACCTGTGTGTGGATTTAAAAATGTATTATAGCTTTTTTTTTTTTTTTTTTTTTTTTTTTTTTTTTTTTTTTAAGTTATAGCATTCAATTCATCAATATTGGTGTCCAATAACAGAAAGTCAAGATGTAAAATTTCTTTGGTTGATCAGGCCAAACGAACAAATCAAACATTGCAGCAGGATAAAAAGGTGACAGTAATGTGTCTTACTATGAATAGGTCAGCCACCATCATCTTGCGTTATCTGTGAGCGACCCCTTGTTTGCTAACACCTCACTGATGCAGTTAAGCAATAAGAATGCTCCTCAGCCGCATTTATCTTACTGACCTTAAGTGCACAGAGTTTGCATGACCCACTTGCAAATTTCATTCATAGTTAATAAGCACCCTAATGCGGCAGCTCAGCAGCTTGTGATGAAACTATTCATTTGTACGCTCTGCCTGCAGTACTTTGCCCACCAAGCCTTCTTCATTTGGTCATGATCATTTAGGTTGCAAACAAATTCTGTAAAACTAATGACGTGTGTAGCCTTACTTCTCCAGCAGCACAGGGGGTCTAGTCATGAGCGTGATGCGCCTCCAGTACCAGATCATGATGATGAGGATGCTGGGTGTCAGGAATGTCTTCATGGCAAACCAAACCTTAGTGAAACCTCCATTTTGGTGGATGCCCTTGGAACAGAAAACGAAATGTTTTGGAATGCTTATGCAAACTCATATGTTCAAATAGTCAAAAGAAGAATCCTTGAAAGCTTTGTGATGGCATAATGAACAGGCACCCTGAGTATGGCGAAGACAGTTACACATCTATGTAACCTCGTGAATAAAATTCATAGAATAACGAATATAAAAAAACGTTCTTAAAACTATATGCTGGCAAAACAACCAGACACCCGTATATGTGGACATGACATGTCTGTTACCTTGTAATACAATTAGGGATGTCAGTTTACATGTTAATTAGCTTGATTAATTATGTTGCAAATTAGTGTGTTTAAAAAAAAATATTAATAATGCAAATGATCGGGAGTGGCAAGTCAATGTGCAAGCATTTGAAATTTGACCCATTGAGGGACCCGTAGGCTGCAGTGGTGCGATACTATGAGCAGAGTGAACAACAGACATGGACGCGAGTGCAGCACACGAGAGCGAGGCAAACTTACTTGGACCTTTAAATGGCAAGTTTGTTTATAAAGGGAAAAGACTGACTCAGAAACGGGTGAGCAGGTGCATGGCGTGGAGAGCAGCTCATGCAGGCGGTTATGGAAAGCTGTCCCCTCTCGTTCGCAAATACATCACTGCTACTGCCATGAGAGAAGACTCTTCACTCGCAGGTAACATACAAAAGAAGAGGGCAGTAACGCAGAGTTTACACTGACAAGGTGATGGGATGAGGAGCGGTTTCTGTATGGTTTCTGTCTGAGCGCATGCCTGAGCTGTATGTGCCCAGCTATCTACACCCGTGAGACTACAAGAACGCCATTTGTAAACACAATATGCTTTTTGGGCATTATTTCTGGGACTTCTACCATGGCTCTTGGGGTGTAAATCTCTCCAATCAAGACGATTCAATACGTATCTTGATACATGGGGCGCGGTGCGATCCAATACAAGGACGGCTCGATTTTAAAATGGAACGATTCGGTTTGGCTCGATTCAGTAGCTTTACGATTCGATTCGGTGTAGCAGTGCAACGATAGATTACTGAACAATTAGTCAAATTATACTCTGACTGCACCTATCAGCTTTTATCTTCCCGTTATAGTGGAGTGTGCAGACATCACACACACTCCACTGTTTCTTTGGTGGGAGGGGGGGGGGGGGGGGGGGGGGGCGTTTCTTACCTCATTTGAATTCATGTCTTCGTTTGTCAACTGTGGCTCTCACTTTAAAGGGATAGTTCAGATTTTTTTACATGAATCTCAATTTCATCCTCACCTCCAGTGTGTGCGATCAGCACTGACTTACCCCTGACAGCGTTCTGTGACACGAGTTGTTCTGGTCTGGTGTTGGATGAGAGGAAAATAGTCCAGCAAGCTGGCTGGGGTCACGTAAATAAAGCGTTTTTCTTCTAAAAACAATTTGTGTTCAAAAGAGTGATACATTTACATCACAATACTCCTTTTCTGAAAAATGTCAGACGCCATTACCGCCAGCCACTACTTTTCTGTTCGTTCGTATCACTGCGCGTTGCCCTGGAGACGGCGAATTGACGCACTGCAGCCAGCTAGCTGATCCTTCCGCCTTAGAAAAGACAAAACTTCTAGCGGAAGGATCAGCCGGCTGCAGTGCGTCAATTAGCCGTCTACAGGGCGCCGCGCAGTGATACGAACGAACAGAAAAGTAGTGGCTGGCGGTAATGGCGTCTGACATTTTTCAGAAAAGAGTATTGTGATGGAAATGTATCACGCTTTTGAAAACAAATAGTTTTTAGAAGAAAAACGCTTTATTTCCGAGACCCCAGCCAGCTTGCTGGGGTAAGTCAGTGCTGACCGCACACACTGGAGGTGAGGATGAAATTGAGATTCATGTTAAAAGATCCGAACGATCCCTTTAAGATTGTGCACGTACTCACACACGCACCATGAACGAGCCTGACACAGATGTTGCAGTTACACTTTGGGCCAGAGGTGGCAGTTGCGAGTAAAAAAGGAACAAATTGGTACAGATACTTGATTTATAGTGCACAAAGATCCTTTAAAAATCTAAATCTTGTAATTTGCACGTTTGCAAACATCTGCTTTTATTTTGGAAAACAGTGAGCAGCCTTTCTGCATATGTAATGTTACAGAATTACTAAGTCGGGGTGTTGCTACGGTTGGGACGCCACAGAATGGAGATTCCTCTGCATTTTATGACAAATTCAGGAAGTTCAATTCAATTCAGGAATACGAAACAAAGCCGGGGGAGAGTAGGCTCATCACCATGGCAATTAATGCCAATTTGCACCGGTGCCAGCCGTAAACTCTACAAACCACAACAGCCATGTGCTTAGCGAACAGTTTTTATTATTTTTAGTTTTTCCCCTCTAGTCATACGCACATATCCACAAGTACAGTCGTGGTCTCCGGGGCAGGAAATGGATTTATTTTGCGCCGCCAAACACAGTTGCCTTCACGGAAACTATCTGGGCGGGGGACGGGGAGAGAGAAAAAGGGGGGGGGGAAAAACGCCAAGTACGCCATCGAACGGACCAATCACGAGCGAGCTACATCCCACCATCTACGGCGTTCAAGAATTGGCGACGTGTGCACTGCACCCGGCCACGAGCTATGCGGCACTTAAAATTCATAGCTCGTGTAGATCATGTGATCTAAGCCATTAACACAAGAGCAAACACAGTAGCATAAATCAAGCTTTACACTTAAGTTACAGCAATTGGCAATAAGTCAACTTACAACCAGACGAATGTCCTTTATTTCTCCAATTCCCACATTGATCTTCTTGCGCTCATTGACCGGCAGACGAATGTTGAGAAGATAGTACTTATGAGCCACGCTGCCCACCTCCATGAAGGGCAGGAGGTCACAGTCATAGTGATGGTCCTCATTTTCAAATGTCTGTAGAGTGCAATCAATGGCTGGTTAATGCACATTTATCGTCAACCAAGTTCAAGTTTAGTCAGCACACCATCTGTAATTGGATAAATCAGTTCAAAACACTCAATGTTTACACACCTTGGACTTGGTGAAATTGCAGTTGAGCTTCCGTTGTTCAAAAGAGTGAGCCAACTCTGTCCATTCACTGAATGTATCATCTCTGTAGGCCAGGCCCACATCCACAGTGACCATTGCTCCATCCTCTGTACACAAAAATAAAATTATAGTCAAATAATAATAATAAAAATAATTATCTCTCTGTGCGTACCGTATGTTGAATTCCTGATTCAACTTTTCAGTCGCTAAGTGATGAGGTCATGGTGACAGACAGCCATGGTCTTTTTTGCACCGACAGGGAGAAAAACCCCACCAGAGTGCAAACATAATGTTCCTTTTTCAGCTAATATATAATGGGATGCTAATCTATTCAGAGTGGTAGAAGTAGTGAGGATGACTATGACTATGACTATGTTCACCTTAAATCATTAACAGTCTGCATTTCTGGACACAACAGCAGTTGAAAGCAAAACCTTTATCTGGAGATTCAAGAAAGCTCTACTTTCAACTTCTGTGGCTTTTGTTGATTTTTCCCCAAAACCAGTTTGCAGAGATATTAGTATTTGGTCACCTTGAATGAATGGGAACTAGCTCAACAGGATTATCTATGTTGTTCACAATACATCCATTAGTACGATCATCATGCTGGCCTGAATGTAGGTTACTTCTCAACTGATACAACACCACATTGAGATGGCCTCCAAGAAACTAGCACCTAACTCATCATCTTTAGATCCTATTACATATCCAACTTTTCTCTCCACCCCGCAGGAGAGCCTCTTGTGCTATTATGAAACAAGCTGAAGTGAAGAGAAAGAAACCCAGCAACCTGCACTACGGGAAAGGCTAAACTATAAAAATGGGTGAGGGAGTCAGATGAGAACTGGCAGCAGGCATCTCTGTAACACCCTTCACAGCCATTAGAGTCTGCCTGAGATGTGAGCTCACTACATGCTACATTCCACTCCAGTCCAGTGGCCATTGCCAGGGAAACGAAGCCTCCTCAACAGCTGCGTTATTGCTGGAGCTCAGCCAAGGGGTGCTGCAGGTGGGTGTGACTCTTCAATGTGGGTAAAACACTTCTTTGGTACAAACATGGCGATCCAGATATGGTCGTTGACCAAAGAAGGGGTTTGCAGAAAACAACCTTTTAATCTTTGCCATGGCAAGACTTCCGAGGTTAGAATGAAGAAACATTTGGCAGTATTTACAGAAAATGACATAAGGCCCACCGCATATATCAAGCAGCCTAACCCGTTTGGAACGGACCACTGCAAAAAAAAAAAAAAAAAAAAGTTGATGACTCACACCTGTACTTGAGCTGTTGAGCCCGCGTATCTAGCGACAGGTATCAGGATTTGAGGCTCCGCACACAGTAAATTACTCTTACTAAACCATAAAAACATAGCACGTTTGTCAAAGAAGAAGCAGGTTGCCACAAAAGGACAAAGTGAGCGAGAATACAGGAGATTCATTGTGTGTGGATATTTTGATAGGCTGATTTGCCCCCATTCATGTACACCGCACTCCCATAAATTTTGGCCACAGAACCTGCATGCTTCACCATTTCAGCCACACATACATGAAATTATAAATATTTTGTTTAACACAATGCACTGTATGCAGCCAGTTGGCTCTCACCAGCATAACACTTAGTAATGTCATTTTTGTGTGTGTACAGGGGTGTGGGTGTGTGTGGGGGTGTGTTAAAGCTCGTGCATTTTTGATTGGCTACTAAATCTGCAACGTTATGACACTGTGCACCTGCAATTCAAATTTTGATTAACCACCGAAGATGGTCTGCCACTCCTTTGCTTGTCATGGAGGTTATTGTTTGCCTTTGATGCTAGACACTAGGGGTGTGCCAAAAAAATCGATTCATAAAAGAATTGAGATTCTTATTTATTAATCGAATCGGAATTAATATCCAAAAATCAATTTTATTTAAATTAGAAATGAAGAAGGGGAAAAGGCAGTTGTAGCCCACATGCTGTTTTTGTGGAAAAAGGCACTTACAATACAAAATTAATAAATGTTTTAAAAGAAAAAAAAAACAAGAAAAAACAAAAACAAAAAAAATACACTAATGTCTCTATATGTAATTTTTTCTTGCAAAGCAGACTGGAGTATATCATGACAATGTTGTGCATATCTGTAAATTGAAGCTGAAATCATTTGTCAATCAAATAATTTTGAATCGAAAATCACTTGAATCGAGAATCGATTCTGAATCGAACCGTAGACCCAAAAATCGTAACCGAAACAAATCGTGAGACAGTCAAAGATTCCCAGCCCTAGTAGACACCCACTTTTTGACTGTCAAAAAGTGGGTGTCTAGCATCAAAGGCAAAAAATAACCTCCGTGACAATACAGCCTTTTGCAGCTTCCCCATACACATTTTGCAAACATATAAAATGTTTAGTGGTGGTTCCCTTCAAAGCACGTAATTCACTCACAGGTCTCTGCTTCTTAAGGACATCCAACAATGATGCAATTTTCATGATGGCTGACAGGTAGAGGACAGGCTTGCTTAAAACAATTTATTTTATTTTTTTTAAATAAAGCTTCCACCAAGTATTTAAACTACAAACAGTGGCATTTTGGGTACATTAAATTAAATTGGGCTCCTTACATTTTTGACTGTCCCTATTACAATACTAGCGCCATTTTTAATTTAAAAGAAAAAAAAAAAAAAAAGGTTTTGTGGACCAGATTTTCATTACACCTGATTTCAATGTGAAAAATCCATTTGATCAAAAAATAAATAAATAAATAAAAATAATAATAAAAAAAAGGGTACAAACTAACTGAACTTGTAAGTCAAGGTACTATAGTTTTTATCTTTCCCAGTTATTAAGATTTCTAATTCGGTGTTCAAAATGCCAAGATCATATTTGTCTGACAATTATAATAGACTACTGTACAAGAGATTTTTACTCCCGGCACCTCTCTTTACAGGCAGACCTTGCTCCATATATTCTTTATAATGTAGCACGTCCTGTGGCTCACAATCATCAGCCTTCAGTCCATTACAGAAACATCTGTCTGTCGTCCAGCTGAATCTCAGACTCGTCTGTCTGGCAGCCAGACAGTAAACAATCCCCCAGTTTGCTTATACACTTCCACCAAGGCAGAGAATGTCGACACAGTAATTGTGCTGAAGAGCTGCCCATTACTGTGACATGACTATTTAGACAAGGAAGGCCAGAGGGGATGGTTCATAAATAATTACAATGCAAGCATTTAAACTTTTTGTCCAGGGAGCTGTTTCCCCACCACTATTTTATTCCTCAGCTCCCTGCAATGACGCACAGAAATGGCTGCTTGGGGTGTTGAATGGATGTTCTCAACATCTCATACTGGAACTATATTATTTTAACGAAAAATAAATTACAGTGGTGTGGCTGGTGCCTTGACTTTGGACTAATTTGTGTGACTATATAGGTAACTCAAAATATCTCCAATTATCTTTCCCTATTGGAATAAATGCAAATGTCAGATTCGTTCCAGCACCTGAAATCTAAATAATTTTATGGTTTTTTTGTTTGTTTTTTACATAAGAAAAAATAGCACTCTACAATAATTGAATTTATAAAAAGAATAGTAAAACACAATTACCGGCAAATAGAATGTAAAGAACAAAACAGTTTGTGCATCATGTAGGGCTGTCATTAACATTTTTTTTTTTAAAGAATTTTTATTTTTATTTTATTTTTTTTGTTTTGTTTTTTAATCGATGATTACAAATTACCGGCACTCAGGATAATATGGCTCTGTCTGCAGCAAATAAAATGTTTACTTATTAATTAGTATATAGTTTTGTGGCAGAAATTTTTAGGTTGACAAATTTTGATTTTTTAGATTTCATGAACTGTCGCTTTTATGTGACAGGTAATATTTCCGATCACTTTTGCAGTGGTTACAACACCACTGTTCAGCCTGAAGAACATTAGATTTAGGTTGAAGAAGTGTGCCCCACCACTAAAA
This sequence comes from Festucalex cinctus, assembly GCF_051991245.1. Classification (NCBI taxonomy): domain Eukaryota; kingdom Metazoa; phylum Chordata; class Actinopteri; order Syngnathiformes; family Syngnathidae; genus Festucalex; species Festucalex cinctus. The sequence goes on from NC_135411.1 coordinate 46,378,212, forward strand.
AAAAAAATGAATGCTCCCCATAATTTCTTTCAGTAGAAAGAAATATTGTACACTGTACAATGTATTATTATTGTACAATGTATTATTATTATTATTATACACATTAGTAGTGCTTAATCTACAGTAAGAATGCATTGGAAGTAAACAACAGCCAAGAGGAAAATGCAATGGATTACGATGAAAGCGGATTCAAAGATGCTTGAGTTTTTTGTTCACATATTGTCAGCACTGTATTGTGTTTCTCACTTATTCACTTGTGGAATACCAAGGCAGGTCAGAGTTTTCTGAGTTCCTATGACGCTGAAATTAAATGTTTGATAGATGTAAATCACAGGTAACCACACGTGGATGGATCTCATTTAATTTACACAAATGTGTTTCACAAACCTAATGAGATTTTATGCTCAAGAGCAGCATATGAATTCATGGGTTTACACAAATCAGTGCATACTGCATAGTCAATAAAAATGTGAGTTATTAAAGCCTGTGTGCCCAAGAGTTACAAAGCTACGGTGGAGTGACAAGTCTTGAACTCCATCACCCTGAACAAGAGTCGTGATGTGCAGTTTACAATACACAGTGAGGCAGGAGGGAAATTATGGAAACGGTAAAACAACATCATCACATACACAAATGTGCTCAAAGGCAAATAACTGCAATAATATATTGACTAATAAAAAGGTGACAAATTGGAAATCAACTACCGTACTTTCCGGACTGTAAAGCACACTTGACTACAAGCCTCGCTAGTTAAATTTGGGGAATATTCAAGACCGTTACATGTATAAGCCGCACGTGTTTTAATGTTTGGTATATATGGGTTCCCGCTACCACAGATTATGGCTTTGGTCTAACATTGACACTCCAGAAGAAAACACAGACGTAGAAAGATATAGCACAAGACTGAAAATTGAATATGTTGTGGTCTTCAGTTGATAATGACTCACCTATCTGGTTGTACATCTTGAATGCGATGTCAAACTGCAAGATGACCAGCATGAACTGGAACCAGGGGCTCATCTCCTTGTAAGGCGGAGGAATGTGGACAGCAAACACAATGTTGTTGGCCTCAATCATTTTGGCCGGGGCCTCCTCAAAGGACTGGATCTTGTTGCACTGATTGGGACCCCAAGGCATGAACCACTTGCTTTCCTGGCGGTGCTTGGCAATGTCCACGCATTTAGTGGCCACGTAGTTTACCGCCGTGGTGGGGCTGGGAGCTGATGAGACAGCAAGAGGAGAGACGTGATTTCAAGGACAATCAATTGAAAGACAAGAGTTGCCCATTAAACATTACATTGACAGAGGTAACATTATACCACAGCAACCATTGGCGCAGTCAACAGGTTACTTCATTTCCTCTTCACACAGCACTATCATTCACTTTGAGAAGGAATGGGAACTATTCCTGATTACACTAATGAAAGTGCCAAAACATTGAAATTCATGAGCTTTGGTGTTGTTGCTCCTCACCAGGGTATTAGTGGCCCAGCCCCATTCTTTGTCATGAGAACAATAACACTGAAAGGGGATGAAGTGTTAGAGCTGTGTTGTAGCCTCAAGATAAAACGCAGAACCTTGCATCACTTTATAGGTCAGATCATGGCAGGCATGTGGAAGAGCAACATTTGTTTTGCACTATAATTTATAGTATTAGGTCAGGTTAAGAAATTTTTAGGCAAATCACAAATTCACATTTTTGTTGTGAGACTATGTTCAGCTATTTACTGAAAAAGTCACCTATTCACATTTTAAGTGCTGTTTCTAGAATCAGAATCTTCTGAATTTTGCAACCTAAGGGACCTGTAAGTCGTACAATTCATTGGAGATAAGAAAAAAAACAACAATGTAAAAATAAACAAATGGATTCAGAATTAAGCAATCACATTCAACCCATGTTAAATGGGTACACTTGCGCAATCACTCAGTTGTTTACATCCCCTCTTGAAGATATTTCTTTCTTCACATAAGATGTAGTGAGTAGCAATACACATACACACATCACAAACACCTAGCCGTGGAACAGAGGTGTGTAAAGGTTTTATATCCCCTGCATGTATAATCAAAACTGAGGAACAGTCATACATATGGGTTGGCAATGAGAGCAAAGTCCCCACCTGAAGCAATTCTGCAAGAAAGAAGAATTAGAATACAGTACTACTGCTTGTTTCCACCAAGCCCCTAGTGACGTATCCAATTGTTAAGATGAGTGATTCGGGAAAGCACCAGAGGGAGCCATCCCAAAGGGATCAATAAAGTCAAGTCTAAGTCATAGAGGTGAACATTAGGGGGTGGGACAAAAAAACAACAAAAAAACATTCGACCGAACCATCGTTGGTCAAGGGGCGCTAAACGACCGTATCGGTAGAAGACTTGTCAACCGATACAAAATCCGCCGGGAATCCTTAGATACATTGCTTGTAAAGCTGTGGACCGGATATCGCGTGGCTGTGAATCGGTTGCGAGTGAGGCTTTATGGTTTTCATAACAATAGCAAGAGTTCTGCACCGTGCTCTACTTGTTTTGTTTACGTTTCAGTAGACTCACTATTCAAGCTACTTCCGTGTTTACAGAGAGCTACAAAGTAGCGCTCAGAGACGCTTCATTCCCGGATGTTGTAAACATAATGCAAAGACGTTGCGCACCTTTTGGGGGAGGGGGGGGCGCCCACCGTCAACGCCGGGCTCGGGACACGGCACGCCCGCGCTGTCGCGCACAACGAGTGACGACATGCAACTGAAGACAGTAGCAGAAGCCTGTGCCGTACATCTCGGTATTTCCCATGGCTATCGAGTCCTCTCGGTGCACTTGTATGTCCCGGGCCGGCGTTGGTACTGCGCGCGACCCAAAAAGAATTGGTACTGCGCGCGAGCCAAAAGAATAACTCCCGTGACGATCCAATGCATGGATTCACACTATACAGGTATGTCCCACAGTAGGGGTGTGAATTGCCTAGTACCTGACGATTCGATTCGTATCACGATTCAATTCGATACCGATTAATCCCGATACGAATTTATAAGTCAATTGTTGCGAATTTTTTTCATTCAAATTTAGAAAATACTAATCAGTAAGCTTGTAGAGTGTAAGATTTATATGAAAATGTATTATTTATTTATCTGAAATTTCAGTCTTATAGAGGTTGTAATCTGTTTCATGTTTGAACAGCATTAAAATAAAATATTAAGGCTTAATGTTTCGTTCATATAACATTCTTCCATGCTCAAGGTGTGAATCCTAACCCGAAGTCAGACGTTTTGTTGAATATTTTTCCATTAAAAATGGAAGTTTAAAAATCGATTCACACACACACACAAAAAAAAAGGCAATGATGATAAGACGTTGAATCGGTAAGACTACCGAATGAACAATTCTGAGCTCTTTAAAAAAAAAAAAAAAAAAAAAAAAAAAAAATTATTGAATCGATTCGAGAATCGCGCGATGTAGTATCGCGATATATCGCCGAATCGATTTTTTTTAACACCCCTATCCCACAGCCAACACACCAGCTAAGCTAAAAGCACACTGCAAGTATCTCATTTCTCAGTTTGTGGCTCCCTGTCAATGTACACAACTAGCATGAGCAGCAGATAGGAGAACTGAGACGTGCCCGCAATTACGTCTTCAAACTCAAAATAAACGACAGACCAAAAAACAAATCAAACAGTAGTGATTTCGTGGTCATCATCGTGTCTCAGATTAAAAAAAAAAAAAAAAAAAAGATGTCATACATTAGCCAAAAATGAATGTGATGGCCGGGGGTCGGTCCGCCAAGGTCTCCTCTCTTGGCTGCCACCCAGCCTACACTGCACCCGACCCCTTTGGCCCCTCCCACCCAGGGCCGGCGCTAGCCATTTTGGTGCCCTAAGCATAAATGTTTTGTGGTGCCCCCCCCCCAACACTCCGTCCGCACACCCCATCACCCCTCCCCTGGTAGAAATGAACAATATCTGAGTATTTGTCAGTTTTGCTTTATTAAACAAAATAACTTGTAAGTAGGGCTGGGTTTGAAATATCGATATATCGCTATCATATCGATACACCTTTTCACACCTTTCCAATATCGATACATAAAACCATGTATTTATATCGACCCCCCCATTTTTGTCAATTTATTTACACAGCCTGTGCTGTGGTTGTAATTTATTTAAATTATTATTTATTGTTTTTATAAGGCCATGTTAAATGAAACAGATTAATGTAACTGCAATGGATTCAATTCCTAATGTAAATATTCATATTCTTACTAATGCATTAAATTAGAGCAAGAAGTTTCTACTCTTTGCAGCATTGGTACTTTTGACTGTCTAAAATATGTGCTGCATGAATTCCTCAACTGAATCGAAAATCGTTGTGAATCATGAATTGAATCGGGCCCTTGTGAATCGAATTAAATCGATTCTGGAAATCTGAATCGATACCCAGCCCTACTTGTAAGTGTCAATATTGAAGTTTTAAAAATGTTCACAAAAATAAGTGATAAATAAGTCTTTCTAAAACTAACAATGACACCAAATACTCAAATAAATAAAGCTAAATGAATTAAAATAAAACTCAATGCCACTACTATTAACAAATAAACATCTGGAAATAAACAAAGTGCAAGCAAGTTAGTAGAGGCCCTACAGAGGCACATGTCTACATTTCTGGGCTGCAAAATCGGCTATCAGGTCATCATATGACAGCTTTTGTGCAATTTCCGCATTTATGTTAGGGTATGAAATGCTCCTTGAACATATTGAAGCATTGACCCTGTATTCAGAAATACAAGACAATATTCAGGGATTCTACAATGAAATATGGTTTTAAACCAACCATGGTACAAACATTTTCTAAATTGATTAGGATTATGGTATTGTGCAGGCCTATATTTAAAACACAGGTTCATGAAAATTTTAATAATCTACCTTTTTAGAGAAGGACTGATAGGGCACTATGTAAAAATTCTGGACATAATGTTAAAACTATGAATATGAAATGAGGAAATCTACTTAGCCTTAAGATGATTATTATTATTATTTTCAAATTACACTTTCACCAGTGGATGCCGCTCTTGGCCGTTCCATATGAAACAATATTGTCTCGTCACATTCCATTTAACATACCGTATAATGAACGTGCTGGTCACAACCATTCCACTGCGGCGGTTTGGAGTGCTTTTGTTTTGATTTGTTTTTTGCTAACTATGGTCATGTAAACGTAGCTGCTACAAAATAAACAAATTGTCATTGTCATACCTGCAAGTGACGCGCGAGCATCATCTCATTGTTTTTTCTTTTCCTCTTTTCTGCCCCCAATTCTTGATGCCTTTTTGATGACATGTCCAGATATCCAAGAATAAACTTCTGCCAAATTGACCCTACCAGGGGCATAAAGCCCCAGACAACATAGCTCCTCGGATCACTGGGACACGCAAACCCCTCCACCACGGTAAGGTGCCGGCTCACGGCGGGAGGCCCCGGGGTCGACCCAGGACACGCTCGGCTGGCCTGGGAACGCCTTGGGATCCTGTCGGAGGAGCTGGTTGAAGTGGCTGGGGAGAGGGAGGTCTGGGTTTCCCTCCTAAAGCTGCTGCCCCCGCGACCCGACCTCGGATAAGCGGTAGTAAATGGATGGATGGATGGATGGATGTGATGGCAAAAGAAAAAAAAATAGTTAAAAAAAAATTGTTGCTAAAAAGGGAAGGGCATTTTGGAAATATTTTTGGATATATTAAGTGGTTAAAATGTGTTTGATAGATTTATTGTTCCATAAGGTGGCTTCATATTTCTTTTGGCTGGACGGTAGGTGTATTTAATGTCTTAAATTTATGTTTCTGAAATACTTCAGACTGTTCACATATTCTGTTTAATTGTGTTGGTGTCTTTTTAAAAGGTTAAATATTTATATTTTAAATTGAATTATCAGCCTTTTGTTTTCCTTATCCTTATTTTGAATAGAAAAATGTAAAACAAACAATTATAACTGTCAATAACGACTAATAAATATTTAAACTGATACATTTTTCTGTCATATCGCCCAGCCCTTTGTTGCAATTTGTTGATTCAATATATAAAAAAATTGAAGACATTTTTGTTGATGTTTTTTTTAACACATTTGTAGATACTGTAAAAATTTGTGGTGTTTTAAGATTAATGTATACAAGCAACAAATGTCACTATAAGTTTTGAATATTGAAATGAATCGTATCGAATCGAAAATTGGATCATTCCCAAACTTAATCGAACCATTCTGTTCTGAAAGATAATCGTTTTTCAATCGAATTGCAACCTGTGCATCGAGATACATATCGAATCGGCCTCATGTCAGAGATTCCCACCCCTAGTGAACATCAAAGCAGGGAGATTTCAGATTCAGCTCATGAGAAAGATTAGCAGCACATTTAAGAAGACTTAAAGTGGTTATCAGCGCTAAATGTGCTTCTAAGCAAGCAACTATTCATTGACAGAAAGACATGTAGTTGATGGTGTCTCTCAAACTAGAAGAAAAATGGTTTAAAGATAGCAAAATCTACATCGTGGTTACCATTGAAGGTGTTTAGATCTCTCCTTTGGTTGTTATTAGGCTCAAGTTTCCTTCATGTTGCATTTGGTAGTGCTGTTTCACTCACTAGTCCTTACACATTTATATTCTTGCACATGCTGCTGAATAATAGGACAGAGCGATGGATGTCACATGGTGTACTGTCATCATCTGGAACCATGGAGGGAAATCGCTTACACAAGATCTTTTGTAAATAAAAAGGAATCACATATTTACTAGAAATGTATCCTTTTGGATGACGGCAAAAAGTGTGTTTTGGAGACAGATGGCTCACCAGTCAGTGAATTTCAATTATTCCACGATTACATTAACATGGTAACCGAATATTTTTGAGTTACAAACGGGGTCATGGAACAAATGACGTTTCTAACTTGATGGACCACTGTACTTGAATGAAAAACAGATGATACCACTTTGTGAGATGACTGCAAGTTATGGTCTGAAAGGATGATGACCATTGGAAGCAGTGTTTCCTGGAATCTAATTGGTTGCGTCGCCGGAACGCACCGCAGCCGCAACCGGTTGTGAGTCCCGGGTGAGGCGGGCCACCCAAACAAACTGGCTACCACCCAAGTAGTTTTCAAGAAAAATTAATAAAAAGATATATATTCAAATAAATAAATGAAAACAAAAACAAACAAAAAAACGTGTCACAACCAGATATACCACATGTAACATTAGTTCGCAGTCATTCACTTGTGGATCGTGAGGCTAGAAGAGACGCAAGTAACAGACCCACCAGCTGACCTCGGCCGGAGTCCACCCACCCAGGTAGATTTTCAAATCTGTGGGGGACACTAGGAAATCTTTACAGATGCAAACAAGACACCAAATACCATTGTGACTGTTCAGAGCATGCTAATACGGAACAGTTACAGATGTGGGCACTACTATTTAAGAAGAATACTGCCACAACAATGACACCAACCGATTCAAATCCAGTTATCTGAATCACCCTGGAGTTCAATTATCTCGTGACCCTCAGCCCAGCGGCTGCTTCAGAGTCCACAACAGTGTGTGCAGAATAATGGCCATCCCTGCAGCCCGTCAACCCCATGCTATGCGCTCCCCGTTTGTTGGAAAAATAGGGTGTGGGGGGGCTCTTTCTACTTAATTGTCCCCAGTGCCTCCGGGCCACCAAGCAAACACAAAAGAATCCGGCTTCATTAAAACCATCTTAGCACGACGGGAACCAAACGGGCTAATTTGTCAGCGAGAGGGACGTTTCCAGATTAAATCTGTACAGGAAAGCCTTCACGTGGGCTCAACCTGTGTGTATGTGTGCGTGTGTGCCGGTGTGTGTGTTCTGCATTTGCGTGGGTGGATTTGAAGAAATTTGACAGTGAACCTAACACAGCCCCCTGAAGACAGGATCTAACTTTGACGGTTGTGTGCGTGTCCCTGTGCCTCGATGCGGCTAAAAGTAGAGGGAACACACGAACGAATGCACTGCCTGCGAAGCCGCTGGGATTTAGGGAGAGTGGGATCCACACAGGGGGGGAGTTAACGGAAGGTAGAGATGATGCCTGGGGCCCCGCACAGCAGACAGACATGACATGAGGGAGGAGGGGTGAATTTGGATCAAAGAATTGAAAAATACTAAGAAACAGCTGGCTGCAATTTTAGTATAGGGTGCCAAACAAATGATAACTGATTGATTGAAAGGAAACTCCCTCATTTAAAGTCCAGTCATTTTTTCCACATATTTTCAGTGCCTGTTCTTTTATGTATGATTTTTTTTCTGCAAATAATGGATATGAGAATCAAGTGTCAAAAGAGGAAGTCAACCCCCCAAAAATTCTTCACAGTATGTTCTATGCAGCCCCATTAGTCTAAATATTAATATTGATTAATAATGTATTTGTGGAATACGAGTTAAGCAGCATTTTTTATTTTTTATTTTTTTTTAATCTTAGGGGGCGGCCATTTTGCCACGTACTATCAACTGAAAATGACATCATAGTTGCTCATATAATGACCAATTATGGTTCATCCGTTTTTTTAAGCTAAGCCATGATTGGTCGTTAACTGAGCAACTGTGACATAATTTTCAGCCGACAAGTGGCAAAATGGCCGCTTTTGCTGCTTAATTCACTATTTCAGAACCAAAATATTAATCATCGCAATGCCATGTTTAGATTAGTGCGGGCACATACAACATATTATATAGAATCTTTTTGGATTGACTTCCCCCTATAAGCATGTTTTTTGTTTTGTTTCTTGATGATGAGCACCAGCAACCAACTTCTTTAGCTAGCGAGGAATCACACCAACTGATTTTACCAGAAACTCTTGTGGACATAGATTCTTGCATTCAACCATCAAGTTCTTCCGTCTTTGGAACTAGCTCCAGTCCAAACCCAAAGAAAAGTCACACTCGTACTTTGTATTCATGAAACTCGACAAATTTTGCCTGTTCACATCTAAAAATGTGCATTTTCAATATAGTGTGCCATTTGTTTTGTTTGGAAATAAAAGTTATTTATAGAGTAGTTTGCACAAAGCTGCCAACCCACCAGTATGCCATGACGTGCAACGTAGAGGCCACCATGAAGTAGCTATCATGGAGCGAGCTCTAAAGAGTATTAGGATTGAATTCTGGATTTTTTTTTTCCCTTCATAAAAATCATGAAAAATGGCAACATACAGGGATTGCAACTTAAGGGACACATTAACTATGGCATTAACTTCATCCGTCCTAATATAACCACAAAGACAGGTAAAGCTACATTAAGTTCACTGTAGGGATTGGCAAGATCAGGCCAATACCCGACCTTATACACCCCTTCAAAGTTTGTAAACAATGTGACACAATTTAAAGGGCGGGGCTTAGCCGGCAAAAACACCTCCGTGGCGTGTGGTTCTCACACCGGTCAGCATATTTTCACAGAAAGTTCACGTCGGAATGGACGCGGAAAACGCGGCCATTTGAGTTAAATGTGAGTAGACTGACTCCCCACGACCGTGAATGTTACTTTAAAAAGTTAACTCTGATTGATGGGCCGACATTTACTGACCCCTACGCACTCACGCGCTGGATAAATAATTTAAATCTACCTTATAGAAAAACTGAGCGTTTATACTAAAGATAAACTGAAGGCCTATAAATCATTACGTCTACAACTACATCTTGAATGGACATGTTCAAAATTTAGAATATAACAACTTGAGCGAGGACATTTGTGTCATGCGGTCGCAAGTGCTGCCAAGTCAACGACAGGGACAGAAGACGAGGATATACGAGGCATGTACCTCTCCTACAAAAATTTTACAATAAGTTATCGGAACCATTGTGGGGACTTTCGCCTCGACAAAACTGAAACATACAGCTAACGTTTGGTTAGCGGTTAGCATTCGCACATGTAGCATGTAAACACGGACTTTCTGTAAGTTCGTGCATGTAACAATAATCCCACAAATAATGACTAATTTAAGTAATTTCAATCACAACTAAGTCTAGCCCATATCATTGTCCAGGCTGAATCTGATAGTTAAATCTTACTTGATATGAAGTGTGCGCTGCAAACACGAGCATTGTTGATGATAGCCTAAGTCCAGTCCTTTCGCCTAATCGCGTTTAACCACAGCCGTCTGCGATTACTTGACTGGCAGAGGCTGGGATGCATAGAATTTCAAGTTTTTGTTGGTGCTTTTACGGTTCTGGCAACCAAAAACACAACAAGACGACATTTTCTACAGACAACCAGCGTTGTTTACTTCTAGCTGCACTTCCGTTGCCTGCAGCGGCAAGTTGTTTTTGCCTCCAGTAAACATCGTGACGTCATCATGACGTAGGCCATGAAGGGGTCCATTTCAAGGTATCAATACAACGGCTGCAGGCCTCTTGCGGCCATTTACTATCAGGAACTAGAAATTAGAAGAAGTAATGACCCAACTTACTTGAAATCTAGTGAAAACTGGACTGATATTGCTTGATTGTTGCCAGAGTAATGTGAAACTTAAGACTTGAGATTCCCACCTTGATATTTAAGCACACTTAAAAAACAAAACAAAAAAAACAAAACAAAAAAACACACAATCCAATTTAAATGCTTACGGTAGTTACTTCCCAACATTGATACAGGCAGGGCAATTGAAAAGTAACTTCTGATTCCGATTTTGTACTTACCCGGTATGCAGTTTTCCAGGAACCCATATTTTATGTTGTACAGTATTTATTTTTCTTACTACCTTAAGTATTTGTACTTTTTAAGTACTTGTAGTTTTAGTAGGCCTACTGCACATTTAACTCCTTTGCTTTTTTTCAAACTCTGTGGATGATTTGACTGTTGTAAACAAGCCACTCACAGAGGTTAAAGTCAACCAGTGTTTAGATTATGGATTGATTGATTCTTGGGGTCTTATTAATTGCGAGGGGGAAAACAACAACTGACCGAGAGAAACGTGAATCACGTCGTTTCGAAAGACTCAAAGAAACAATATATTCCTCCTCCCTGGCACTAGTTAGGAAAACTGTGAGAATGGGTTGTCTTGTACTCCGTTTAAAACCACCACATTTTAATGTGCAAAAATTCTCCATCTAATCAGGGGGAAAAATGAGTTGAAAGTTTTTTTGTTTTGTTTTTTCAGTTGTTATCATTCGCTAATTTAGTATTTTATTGTTAGTCAAGCTGAGAACACATTCTGATAGCAGATTTTGATTCTATAACAGACTCACCTTTATTTTTGGACATTTAGTCTGTACTTTTTCACGTTTACTAATGTAGAGCAGTTGAATGGGGCTACTTCTACTTTTACCGTCTCTTTTTAACTCAAGTATCTGTACTTCTACACGCGCAGTCAAAACTTTTGCCACCTTTACCCTGTATGTAAAAAAAATAAAAAATAAAAATAAGACTATAGTGGCGTGTAAGATGGGACTCACCGTGACACTAAGCAGTGATTAGCTTCAAGTTTCGTGTAATGTTTCAAGGGCAGGTTGAAGAAAGTGAACAAACAAGCGCGTACAAGCTTTTTTTGTCACAAAACACGCGTATTTAACACTACTATGGGGGCACGTAGACAACTACCCAACTTTTCGCTTTCGTCGTTTACACGTTAGTATTCCACAGTGAAAAAGCAGCGAAACAAAATGATAAAGTGAGCGATAAGAAGGTAAGAGGAGGGGGTGGAAAAACTTACCAATTAACCCACCGACCATGAACGCGAACGCCTGGAACAAAAGCAGTATAACTCCCACTATTACCAACTTTTTAGTGCTCATGTTCTCGATAATTGCCCCCGCCATCGTGATGGAGGAAAAAACAGGACAATGTAGCTTCTCAAAAGAGACGAAGTCGTCACATCCACGACGAGTGTGGGAAGACAGTAAAGTGGTGGCTCCCTTCCGCCGCTCGGCTCCTGCTTTTCAACTGCGAAGGAAGAAAAAGAGAAGGAAGAAAAAAAAAAAAAAAGGATCACATGACCGACCATACGGCGCTCGGTTTTATCCCCCAGTGAGCAGCAGAGTGGTGGGGAGAGATGTGGAGCTCCGCCGCATTGCATTATCCAGGTTAGCATGCCACTGGATGCCTATCATAGCGGCCCTGTTGTGTCGCTCCTATTTAAAGCAGCTTGTTCCAAGTCCCATCTCATGTTGTTTTGTACTTGATGACCCTCCACTCATCTCATTTACGACTTTCACCAAAAAGTTGATGTGTGTGGTGATTCCTGCCCGTCAACATCATTTTTAAAATGTATTTATTGTTTGTTCTTTTGTTTTGTTTTTTTTGCTGGAAAAACTCCTGTATTTGCGGTTTTGTGCTATTTTTGAAACGTCAAACTCAGCCACAAGATGGCGCCAAAGCCCTGTGTAATAGGAACATAGTCCTCTAACAGCTTTCAAGACCTGCTGCAAATAGTAAAAATCCGGGTTTACATTTTAAGCAAGCTAAAAAAAAAAATGTTTTTAAAAATCTAAATGATGTATTGTCAACTACAAAAAACAAAAAAACAAACTCTTTAGTCGTTTAACCCATGCTAGATTGTTGTGAGCACATTCCTTGGAAAAAAGGTTGAATTAATAAGGTGATTGTTTCTTCTGCATGATTGCCCACGTTCTAATTTGTTCCATACACTTACAGCATGTGTTTTAACGCCAACAAGTTCTATTTCAAAGCCACCATGAGAGTATTTCATGGACACAGTCACACAGTGCTAAATTGTGGCACGTTTACATGCATTTACTTAGACACGTTTCACAGCAGGACAAAAATGGAGCATGCAACTTCTAGTTACCGCAACAATCCAGTAATAAACTCAACATAGAAATGTGTGGTAATGGATTAAATGGTGTATATGGGGGTAAAAAGCATTTTAATACAACATATGTGTGAAGGCTTCCAGCCGTCACACAATTCGGTAGGTTCACAACGTTGCAGTCTAAAATGTCTTGCATTAGAATAGTTTTTTTTTTCATAAACGGAAGTGGCAAAATGAGGACGACACTGTTGAATGCAAGCGATAAATAAACCAATTATTTGTCAAATAAAGAGGAAAAGCATCATTTTCTAAAACACTGCCAGTGTTGGCACTGGGTCATGAAACCTTTGAGCAATGTGGCTAAACAGTATAAAAATCTCCTAGCCACATTTGAGTTTATTTTGCAGCAGTGCCGCCTATTTTGCCGCTATCTCACTACACTCTTAGAAGTAAAAGTGCTTGTTAGAACCTTTTGAGGTTCCCCAGCTTGTCCTCATAGGAGAACCCTTTTTGGGTTCCTGTTAAAACCATTTATGAAGGTTCCACCTGGAACCCTACCAAAGGGTTCTACCGAGAACATAACGGGTTATACCCAGAACCTTCTGTAAAAGGTTCCACCCAGAACCCTGTATGAGAGGTTCAACAAAGAACCCTTTAATGGTTTCACCTCGATCTCATACAGGGAGTTCCACTGAGATTTGATCCAGAACCCTCACAGCGAGTTCCACTGATAAGATAACCATTTTGTATTTCAAGAGTTTCATCTAGAACCTTCTAAATAATTCAATTACATAATTCTTTTTGCATAGAATGTTAATATAGAATAATTGGTCGTTAAATGAAAGATATGATGGCTCTGTGATCTCTGTGCTTCAGTGTGCCTTGTGTGAGATTGAGAAGAATGCATGGAAGTTCTCAGCCTGGCAAGCTTTGAAATAAACAAGAAAAAAACATCCATCTCAAGCTTGTGACAACATATGGCATTACTGAATTATTCCTCCTCTTATTAGTCCAGGGAACCTATGTGAGAATAACAAGAAACCATGAAAAATTTAGTGCACCTTCAAAAAGTTAGCCCTTAAATACATATGTTGGCCATACAGATGAGAGTCTATTTCAAAGCATAATTGTGGTTAAGGAGTCACTTTTAGCCAAAAAGGAACATGAGGTGCTAATTGCTGTTTTTGGCCACAGATTGAGAGTAGGGGAAAAAAAAAAAAAAAAAAAAAAAAGCTCAGTCCCAACATCAGATGCGCAGATGCTGTTGAAGGGGTTTGTCAACTGGACACCTCTGGTGACACAAAACAAAGCAGTACATTTATTTATGAGCATAAACCGGTAGATTGCTACCCAGATATTTAGTGTGCATTATTTGTAAATATTATTACCATTTGAACAGATACAAAAACACTTCTCACCTCTCACACGTTAAAGATAAAGCGACAGAAAGATCCAAACATGATGGGCCCGACTTGCTTCCAATACACTGAGAAACGATTCCTCTCTATCTGGTCCTGAACGAAGGGAATAAAATAGTGATGTTGAAGACCACAATTCAGAGGACAACAGTTGATGACAGATACCAAGCTTAAAAAAATACATTACCATGAGGTGCTCCCCGCAGAAGATGATGCAAGAAGGAAAGCAACATGGAGTAGAAAATGCCTTGTCAGATGTCTCCGAAAAGCAACATCCAGGTCCAGTTGAAGCCAATAGAGAACCACTCCACTGGGATGTTAATGAACGTCATGGAGATGCCCAGAGCAAAGATCACTCCGCAAAGGCAAAATGTTTTTTTGTTTGTTTGTTTTTTTTAACAAATAAAAAAAAAATACAAAATTAACTGAAAACAATAGGGGTAGGGAAAAAAATCGATATCGCAATATATTGTTGCGCTCTCTGTTGCAATAAATTATCGATACACTGACAGTAGATATCAATGTCATGTGTCCAGTTGTGCAGTGTTATGTTATAAATGTTTATGCACTTTAATTTGTCTCACTTTACAATGTTTACAGTTAAAAGGCTAAGAAGCAGTGAGGCACAATGCATAACTTTGAACATTGTACAAGTTTTGGCATTAAATAAATGCATAATTAGACATTTTACTTTTTATGGGCATTTGTTTGGCTTTTTCAGTCACATATCGTGATACAGTCAAACCCAGGCTTTCGAACATAATCCGTTCCAGAAGGCTGTTCCAAAAGCGAATTGTTCGAAATCCGAAACAATTTTTCCCATTATAATTAATGTAAATAATTTTAATCCGTTTCCAAGTCAGAAAAAACTTTTTCTAAGATGTTGTTGTTGTTTTTTTTACTATTTTACACCATAAACTGCACTGTATACTGTTTACCATAAAGAGAAAAGGGTATAAATAGACACTTTATTTTAATAGAAGATATTCTAAAATGATGTAAAAAATGCACTTCAATTTCTTCAATCTTTATACATATGTTCATTGTTTGCAGCTTTTGGTTTAAGTTGTTTGTGTCTGTATGCGTGTGTGTGTGTGTGAGTGTGTGGTTTCCTAAAGAAAGACAGAAAATAGGCCAATAAGTAAATGTATAAACGTAAGTTAAGGCACTCACATTAATAAACAAAGCAAATTAAATTAGCGCAGTTAAGCTAGCGTCATTTAGAACATCACTTCCGGTAAACGCTCTTATTGTGAAACTAAATGATGACATTTCCGGTTTCGGGCTTACCAGCGCAACATCAACTTACGAGTGCTATGTGGTAACGTGCGGATGAGGAAACACCGCCCAAACATTCGTAACAAACATTTTAGAAGGAATAAGCTATAGCTGATTCTGGCAAGAAGGTTACAGACAAGAAATAAGGACAACAGGAGTCCTGTTGTCCACCAGTCATTGATGCACACGCTCGCGCCAGACTTCCTGCTGCTATCGCTGCTGGCGAAGATTGATTCTGTTCAAGGGCCACACTCACGAACGCGAGGGTAAGTTGTGTCACGTGAAGTCGCTTTCCAATGAACAGACTTCAAATTATGCAAATTAGTATTCGTCTCAGTTACGCAGTTAAAGTTGAACATATCAGACTTAAGGAATAGATAGCTTTGTAGCCTTTTCTACACTCGGCGAGTGAGTCGCCTTCAGGTACGCTCGGCTTTTATCAGTTCGAGAGCCAATTTTTTTTGGACGAGTTCTGAGACGTAAAATTCTCGAATTTTCTGGTCGAAAACCGATTTGGTCGAGAACAGAAGCGTTCGAAAACCGAGGTTTGACTGTATATTGCTAAAAAAAAAAAATTGACAATATATCAAAAATCGTAGATATCGTGTATCGTGATATTATTGATATCGTAAGTCATATATTGTTACAGTATCAAATAGTGGTTTACCCGTATCGTCCCACCCCTAGAAAACAACTTGTAGGCATCACATCATGTGGCCTTGTGGGTCTCAAGGCTGACGTTTATGTCACCTTGTGAATAAAATGAATTGAACAGTCATAACAAGCCTTCTTAAAGCAATATGTTGGCATAACCAGACATGTGGTCTTGTGAGTCTCAAGACTGGGACACAGGACACTTATGTGTATATGTAACCTTATGAATAACAATTAATTTTTAACTATCTATATATATATATATATATATATATATATAATATATATATATATATATATATATATATATATATATATATATATATATATATATATATATATATAATATAAAACATACTCATAATAATCAAACACCTAAGTACCGGTATGTGGCCCTGTGGGTCTCAAGTCTAGGACTCAGGAGAATTAAGCATCACTGAGTATTGTCAAAACAATCCTTAAAAATATTATTCAGAATAAAGAAAGTGGGGATTACAATGTTAGGGTATAAGATTTAATGGATCAATATTTGCGGCATCAACACTGTCGTTGTACACCGACTGGATGTAATATAACTGTTTCAGTCAAAGCTGACCTTTATTATTATTATTGTAAATTTCTGATACAAATCTAGCGGATCTCAGGAGTCTATGTAAAAGTTGCAATATACAATTGTCGCTTTTGCAAACTAAATTGTTACATGCTGCCAAACGATGGAAGGAGGACTCTGAAAACAAAGCAGAGCGTCAACCTTCCAGTTTCCAACTTGTGAGATACACTGATTGAAAAAACTTAAGTCTGACTTCACGTATTATTATTATTATTATTATTTAAAAAATAAAAAATAAATCAGTATGCCTCCTCTCCCTGAAATCCTAAAAGGTAAAGAGTGAATGACTGGAGGGCAATTAAAGCTTCAAAGAGTGGCCTCAGCCACCAGTAGATCATAAATGAGGAATCTAGCAAAACAGAATTCCAGCATTTGAATTTCACTGTAGATGGACCTTCAGTAAGAATGTATGCATGCAGCCAGGTTAATGTCCTATCACAAATCTTTATGAAATAATGAACAGAATCAAAATGGGACATTGTAACACAGAGGAAATTCCCACACAATACTTAAACTGTACTAGTGGAAACACATCTTTTAAAATAAAACAATACATAAAAGTTTCGAAATCATCCACTTCCAGACTCAACTCTTCTGCAAAACTTTGTGAAGTGAACAAAGTGGCTGGTGACTCGGCTGGTATGCAAAGAATGTGCCCTGCAACAAAACCAAACAGAGTGAAG
The DNA here is from genome assembly GCF_051991245.1 of Festucalex cinctus. Classification (NCBI taxonomy): domain Eukaryota; kingdom Metazoa; phylum Chordata; class Actinopteri; order Syngnathiformes; family Syngnathidae; genus Festucalex; species Festucalex cinctus. Next base: position 46,395,599 of record NC_135411.1, read on the forward strand.
AGCAATCTGTGTGTGTGCATGCGTGTGCATGCATGCATTACCATGAAGGTTTGAAGAGTGTTTTGGATACATGAAGTGAGGGAGGGAAAATTCCCATCAATCATCTGGGAAATGACGTATAAAAAATTATCACTTCAAGTAACTTCAAGTCCCATTTCCCAACAGCCTGCTGCTCATCTGGGAAATAGAGCCGTGAGTCACAAGGAGCAAAAAAAAAAAGCGACACTGACTGACTGGCTGTGTGTGTCGGTTGAGTGCTAGCTTTTTGCTAACAGATTTCGTAACGTGTTTCACGCTTCGCCAGGCTCTTCCTGTAGGGCAGCAGGCAGACTTTTCCTAATGTCTTCCCAGCACAGCAGGGGTCACACTTGGTCCCAAGTTATCAGCTTCAAATCAACTAACTACCTCAGTCAACTAACTACCTGTGTGTGGATCTCAAAATGGATTATGGCTTCTTTTTTTTTTTTTTTATGTGTTTTTGGACTTATCATAGCACTCAATTCATCAATACAGTTGTTAAATAACATAAAAAATAAGAAAGTCAAGTAAATAATAGAAAGTCAAGTCATCTATTTATTTTTTTTTCTTCAGTTATATCAGGTCAAACGAACAAATCAAACATTGCAGCAGGATAAAAAGGTGACAGTAATGTATCTTACTATGAATAGGTCAGCCACCATCATCTTGCGTTATCTGTGAGCGACCCCTTGTTTGCTAACACCTCACTGATGCAGTTAAGCAATAAGAATGCTACTCAGGCACATTTATCTTACTGACCTTAAGTGCACAGAGTTTGCATGACCCACTTACAAATTTCATTCATAGTTAATATGCACCCTAATGCAGCACCTCAGCGGTTTATGATGAAACTATTCATTTGTGCGCTCTGGCTGCAGTACTTTTCCCACAAAGCCTTCTTCACTTTGTCATGATCAAATTCTAGTCATGAGCGTGATGCGCCTCCAGTACCAGATCATGATGATGAGGATGCTGGGTGTCAAGAATATCTTCATGGCAAACCAAACTTTAGTGAAACCTCCATTTTGGTGGATGCCCTTGGAACAGAAAACAAGATGTCTTGGAATGCTTACGCAAACTCATATATTCACATAGTCAAAAGAATAATCCTTGAAAGCTTTGTGATGGCATAATGAACAGGCACCCTGAGTATGACGAAGACAGTTACACACAATGGCGGAGCCAGAGGGGGGGCCGGGGTGGCACGTGCCCCTGCTGAAATGTGATTGGACCCAGCAGACGCCAAATGATTGACATATCACGGCACCGGCGCAGTGACGTCGCACGCCTTGCCGATGCAGCCTGCCAGCATTTTTTTCAAGCAGACGCCTACTAATTGTTATGCCCCTCCTGAACAGTGGCTGGCGCTACTTACGACAAAGCATTATAATCCACCTCACTAGGAGTCTGGAGAAGGAGAATCATCTGTTTTAAGGAGCAGTCTCCTGAGTACCGAGAATGCATGTTGGCGTTTGGCTATACTGTATCATGTTTGTTTGCCTGTGAGACGTGAGTGACTGTTTAAAATAACTTTTATGTTCAGATTATGGGTGTCAAAATTGTCACGTTATTATCTCGTTAACTTAAAGTGCCTTTAACGGCACTATTTTTTTTTTAACGCTCGATTAACGACCGCTCCTTATTTGGAAAGCCTCTACTCAGGGAATTCTAGTCACCACGCAGTAGAAACGTCCATGTCAAAACTACCCCATAGAAATGCACTGGAGCTAAAATACAGTGTTTAAGGGGCAGAATATAGGTGGAGGAGCCATTTGGACTGTGTCTCACCACTACCACCCGTGCCTTGCTTTGAAAGAACGCACTCGGTTAGCCGTTGCATTCGCAACGAGCACCAAGAGGCGTCCATGGGCACTCTGAAACCCCTGTGAGAGTAAAGAGCCGAATGGACGCCGTCTTGACAGTTGGAGTGAGCCCAATCCTATTTATCTTTAAATGTGAGGCGTATTTTATTCAGCATCTCCACAAAATATCTCATCAAGGTGAAAGTGAAACTACCGATGTGTTCGCTGTAACAGTAGAGCGGCCTCAGCTGAGTCTCGCATCCGAGAACTTAACAAAATAAAAGCGTCCGACGTCATTAAAAGGAGTCACTATAACACAATTTAGCAGTAATAAATTAAATGATACTGCCTAATGTGTGGGGATTGGCGTCAAGTTGTATTTTACAATTTTAAAATGTGCAGAAACTCGCAAGTTACTTATTGTTTAAAATTACAGAGCTATTAATATGAAAAGAACACATCGGTCGTTTCTGGTTCCTATGCAGTAAAAATTCGTCATTTTACAATGCACATCCTATTTCACTTAACAAAATAAAAGCCTACGCGAATGCATATATTTGTGGGGATTGTGTTGTACTTTACAGTTTTAAAAATGTGCATAAATTCACAAGTTACTTCATGTTAAAAATTAGGCAGCTCCTAATATGAAAAGAGAAATGCATTGAGCTTTCACTATTGTCTTACAAATGCAATTATACCATGTTGTAGTGATAGAAAAATGACCAAAACAAATCAGTCACGCTTTGGTTTGGTTTTACAGTACAGCACATATTTTATTTTTATTTTTTTTTTAAACTTTTTTTTCTTGAATTGTGATGAAATTACTCTATCAATGACTTAAAAAAAAAAAAAACATATTGAAATTGTACATTTTATTGTAAATGTAGGTATAAATTGAGATATAAAATGTGCAATTAATGTGTGATTAATAGTCAGTTAATTATTGAAGTAATGCGATTAATTATGATTACAAATTTTAATCCACTGACACCTCTAGTTCAGTATGTTGTTGTTGTTATGCAATACAATAGCACCCTCCAATGGTTGAAAGTTCAAACAGACACTAACTGACGTTTGCATTTACAGGTAGAAGTGGAGGATTTATTAACATTATTATTAATTAATCATATTAATAAATTATGTGGTTGTAAATGAAGTAGTAGTTGGAGTAATAAATTTATTTTTCATAGGGTGTGTGGAAAATGAAACGACAAGGAGAGTTTGGCACTTTGACAGGATCTTTAGTCATACTGTAATACAAATTTGCATTATGTTCATATTATAATGTTATGTTGATAAAAGTACTGTAATTGCATGAATACAGTATCTGTGTGTGCGTGCAAGTTCATTCAAGTTAAACAGTGCTGAATTATTTTTTTTGTACATTTTATACATTCTTAATAAACGGCTCATTATGTGCAAAAATCTCCCCTGTGCTTAATATGTACTTAAATATATTTGAACTTCGATAGAGACTCCGATTGAAATAAATTTTCATGAAAACAAATTTGGCATCATCTTTGGATGAAGTATCCTTGGCCCCCCCCTGGCCCCCCTATTTATAAAAGTCTGGCTCCGCCACTGGTTACACATCTATGTAACCTCGTGAAAAAAATTCATAGAATAATGAATATAGACAAAACCGTTCTTAAAACTATAGTCTTAGCTTGTGAATTATTAACCCATTCCTATGAAGTAAATGCCAGATCATCTGCTATCAAAGTTGTCATGCTCTCACAAAAAGAACCATTAGCACGCTGAAAAATGTTGAGAATCCTCACACTTAAGTTACAGCAATTGGCAATAAGTCAACTTACAACCAGACGAATGTCCTTTATTTCTCCAATTCCCACATTGATCTTCTTGCGCTCATTGACCGGCAGACGAATGTTGAGAAGATAGTACTTATGAGCCACGCTGCCCACCTCCATGAAGGGCAGGAGGTCACAGTCATAGTGATGGTCCTCATTTTCAAATGTCTGTAGAGTGCAATCAATGGCTGGTTAATGCACATTTATCGTCAACCAAGTTCAAGTTTAGTCAGCACACCAATCTGTAATTGGATAAATCAGTTCAAAACACTCAATGTTTACACACCTTGGACTTGGTGAAATTGCAGTTGAGCTTCCGTTGTTCAAAAGAGTGAGCCAACTCTGTCCATTCACTGAATGTATCATCTCTGTAGGCCAGGCCCACATCCACAGTGACCATTGCTCCATCCTCTGTACACAAAAATAAAATTATAGTCAAATAATAATAATAAAAATAATTATCTCTCTGTGCGTACCGTATGTTGAATTCCTGATTCAACTTTTCAGTCGCTAAGTGATGAGGTCATGGTGACAGACAGCCATGGTCTTTTTTTGCACCGACAGGGAGAAAAACCCCACCAGAGTGCAAACATAATGTTCCTTTTTCAGCTAATATATAATGGGATGCTAATCTATTCAGAGTGGTAGAAGTAGTGAGGATGACTATGACTATGACTATGTTCACCTTAAATCATTAACAGTCTGCATTTCTGGACACAACAGCAGTTGAAAGCAAAACCTTTATCTGGAGATTCAAGAAAGCTCTACTTTCAACTTCTGTGGCTTTTGTTAATTTTTCCCAAAACCAGTTTGCAGAGATATTAGTATTTGGTCACCTTGAATGAATGGGAACTAGCTCAACAGGATTATCTATGTTGTTCACAATACATCCATTAGTACGATCATCATGCTGGCCTGAATGTAGGTTACTTCTCAACTGATACAACACCACATTGAGATGGCCTCCAAGAAACTAGCACCTAACTCATCATCTTTAGATCCTATTACATATCCAAGTTTTCTCTCCACCCCGCAGGAGAGCCTCTTGTGCTATTATGAAACAAGCTGAAGTGAAGAGAAAGAAACCCAGCAACCTGCACTACGGGAAAGGCTAAACTATAAAAATGGGTGAGGGAATCAGATGAGAACTGGCAGCAGGCATCTCTGTAACGCCCTTCACAGCCATTAGAGTCTGCCTGAGATGTGAGCTCACTACATGCTACATTCCACTCCAGTCCAGTGGCCATTGCCAGGGAAACGAAGCCTCCTCAACAGCTGCGTTATTGCTGGAGCTCAGCCAAGGGGTGCTGCAGGTGGGTGTGACTCTTCAATGTGGGTAAAACACTTCTTTGGTACAAACATGGCGATCCAGATATGGCCGTTGACCAAAGAATGGGCTACGGAAAACAATCTTCTAATCTTTGCCAAGGCAAGACTTCCGAGGTTAGAATGAAGAAACATTTGGCTGCATTTACCGAAAATGACATAAGGCCCACTACACATCATCGGACACAGCCAAACAACTACCCCAAAAAAAAAGGTGTGGGGGTGTGGAATGACAGTTGAAGACTCACACCTGCTCACTGAGATATAGCGTCCTGCATATCAAGCGACAGGTATCAGGTTTTGAGGCTCCACGAGTCCACACAGTATGCACTGCATTACCAAAACATAAAAACATAGCATGTTTGTCAAAGAAGAAGCAGATTGCCACAAAGGACGAAGTCATGGAAGAGAATAAAGGAGATTCATTGTGTGTGGATATTTTGATGGGCTGACTTGCCCCCATTCACGTATTTCTTGTTTGTACACCACTCCCATGAATTTTGACCACAGAACCTGCATGCTTCACTATTTCATCCACACTTATATATGAACTTGTAACTATAAGAATTGCTGTGAAACACAACATAGGCCTACTGTGTTTGTACAGCTTGGCCGCCAGCTGGCTCTCGCTAGCATAACACTTGGAATTAGGGCTGGGAATCTTTGACTGACTCACGATTCTATTCGATTACGATTTTTGGGTCTACGATTCGATTCAGAATCGATTTTAGATTCTCAATTAAAATGATTTTCGATTCAAAATTATTTGATTGACAAATGATTTCTGCTTCAATTTACACATATGCACAACATTGTCATGATCTACTCCAGTCTGCTTTGCAAGACAAAATGACAAATAGAGACATTAAAGTGTCTTTTTTTTTTTTTTAAACATTTATTAATTTTATATTGTAAGTGCCTTTTTCTACAAAAACAGCATGTGGGCTACAACTGCCTGTTCCCCTTCTTCTTCATTTCTAATTTAAATAAAATCAAATTTTTTGGGGGGGATATTAATATCAATTCGATTCGATTAATAAATGAGAATCTCGATGCTTTTATGAATCGATTTTTTGGCACACCCCTACTTGGAATGTAGTTTTTGTGTCATTTCACCTGATTTCAATGACAAAAATCCAAATACAAATACAAACTTTGTAACTGAACGAAATGAACTCGTAAGTCAAGGTAGTTTTTATCTGTCCCAGTAGTAAATATTTCTAACTCTGTGTTCAAAATGCCAAGATCATATTTGTCTGACAATTATAATAGACTACTATATAAGTGATTTTCACTCCCAGCACCTCTCTTTACAGGCTGACCTTGCTCCATAAATTCTTTATATTGTAGCACGTCCTGTGGCTCACAATCATCAGTCTTCAGTCCATTACACAAACATCTGTCTGAATCTCAGACTCGTCTGTCTGGCAGCCAGACTGCCCATTACTGTGACATGACTATTTAGACAAGGAAGGCCAGAGGGGATGGCTCATAAATAATTACAATGCAAGCATTTAAACTTTTTGTCCAGGGAGCTGTTTCCCCACTACTATTTTATTCCTCAGCTCCCTGCAATGACGCACAGCAATGGCTGCTTGGGGTGTTGAATGGATGTTCTCAACATCTCATAATGGAACTATAATATATTATTTTAAAGAAAGAAACAAATTACAGTGGTGCAGCTGGTGCACATCTCAAATTATCTTTCCCTATTCAAATGAATGCAAATGCCATAAATTTGTTCCAGCACCTGACACCTAACAATTTATTTTATTTGTTTAAATATAACAAAAAAATAGCACTCTGGAATGGTTAATTTAGAATAAACAAAGACTAAAAATCACAATTACCGGTAAATAGAATGTAAAGAACAAAACAATTTGTACATCAGGTCACGGTTTCATGGAGAGCTGTCATTATAAGGATTTTTTTTTTATTTATTTTTTTAGAATCAATTATTACAGATTACCGCTACTCAGGAAAATTTGGCTCTGTCCACCACAAATGTTTTTTAAAAATTATTAATTACTATATAATTTTGTGACAGAAATGTTTGTGTTGACAAATTTCTGTGGTCGACTTAGCTAATTTCATGCTTTAATTCAATGTGCTGCGCTTTCTGGTGTGCGTCCTTTAGCTGCCAGGGGAAAGAATGACACACCTAAGCTGCCGTATTACAAGTCATTTTTCTTAGAGGATAAGTTATTCATGCTAGTGTGTAGCGTTGGATGGGTCGCGCTCAAGTTTGTCATTCATAAACTATAAGCGAAGTGCGCATTAAGTTTGCGCATGCGCGAGGGAAAAAAAAAAAGAGGCTACCAACGACCCTATCAATTTGAATGGCGGAGATTAGAGTGGTTACAATCTTTGCCTAACTGTACACTTTAAATGTGTCATTAATGAATTAAATTCACTATGATTATTTATTTATTTATTTATCCATCCATTTTCTTGACCGCTTATTCCTCACAAGGGTCGCGGGGGGTACTCGCCGTCAAAGTTAGTGGGTGGAACTAAAGCCTGATTTAAAACTACGTATCCACTTCTGCCATTGAACTCCAACGCTGGCTGAGTCGCACAGTACATCGAAGAGAGCAACCGCTGGTAAACAGCGACATTTCTTTCTCCTCGTCGTCTTCTCCTCCTCTTCGTTAGGTTGCATGCGCGGTTACTGTGCGTAACAACTCCTCAACGACGACGGGTCTTTTCGGTCACGTTTACTCACTTTAAATTAACTCCTCGTCGCCAATTGTAGTGTTTCTGTCTTATTTCAACACCACTGAGCAGACCAGACTTGCATTGCACACATTGCCGCCTTTATTTCATCTTCCTGCGTACACACGTCACGTTCCATTAAGTCATCACGTAACAGACGTACGTTCAGGCATGCCATACACTACAATGGTGATGAAGCAATACTTTCATTGCTTTGGCCTTAGCACTAAATAAAAATCTGGGAATGTCAATTCACAAATGCCGAACCTCAAATATGTGCGGGTTGACTGTAGTGTAATGCATCCTGGCAATGCCAATTCTTTAAAAAACTACTATATATTACTACGAAATGACTACCTACTACTATATGTTTACTTATGTGGATTAAGATTTTGAAGGGCGGGGGGTTGTTGTTGAAATTATTTCTCCCTGGACTCAAAAGGTTTTAGAACCCTCGCTTATAAGACACTTGTACTGTCCATTTTGCTGTCTCGGCTGATGCTCTCCCTGACCTCCACGGGCAAAGTCATGTAAAGGTGATCCTCCACCTGGAACTCACTTCTTCGCAGCCGGCGGCAGTTGCCGAGCTGCGCGGGCAGCTTTTCCAAACTGTTTCCCTTCAACTCCAGATGATTGAGGTGAACCAGCTCGCCCACAGCCTCCGACAGTTCCATAAGGTCGTTGTGGCCCAAGCAAAGCACCCTCATCTTGGTGCATTTGAACAGATTATTGGGCAACGTCTCCAGCTTGTTGTAAGTGATGTCGAGGTGCAGCATGTTCAGCAGGAGACCAACCTCTGGCGGCAGCACCTGGATTAAGTTGTAGGCCAAATCCAAATATTGTAGTTTAGGTAGCTTGAACAATGCTGGTGGCAGGGACTGCAGTTTGTTGTGTGAGAGGTGGAGAGCCTCCAGAGACTTGCCCTGGGAAATGGAGGATGGGATTACTGTGATTTTGTTGTGCCACAATTTGAGACACGTCAGACTCTTGAGGTGCTGGAGGCTGACAATCTCCTCTATGGTCCGGATGTTGTTGGACTTCAGATCAAGCTCCTGCAGGTTGAACAAGCTGAAAATAGCGTGAGGAATATTCTCCAGCTCGCAACTGTGCAATTCCAGGTCCCTGAGGTTGGTCATTTTTTTCAGAGCATTCAGTCCAAATAGTTTTATGCCATCATTGTGCACCATTAATTTCACCAGGTGCTGCGACACGTCTGTGATGTTGGTCGGCAATTTTGGGAGGTTGCATTTCAGGCACAATGTCTTTAAATGCCTCAAGTCCCGCATGGATTCCAACCCCACCATCCTGTTAATGTCTGAGCTCAAGTTCCCAATGATGGTAAGTTGTCGCAAATTCCTCAGAAAGAACACCCACGTTGGGATCTCGGCGACGTCAGTGAAACTGATGTGAAGGCTGTTAAGATGGTCGCGGAGGAACGCAAAACCGGTCTGCTCCACCTTGGCGGGACACTCGTAGAGGTGCAGTTCCCTCAGACTGGTCATCTGAGAGACGTTAGCGGTGAATCTGACCTCCGGAATCTTCTCCAGCTTGAGTACCTCCAAGTCGGTGAGGTCGAAGACCACGTTTGGAAGACCGAAGAGATTCTTAAGGTGCAGTTCCTGCTGATCTTGTGCGTTACGGGTCACGCACTTCTTCGCTTTTTCGAAGTTCCACTCGTGATTGAGGCTGATCTCCCTCAGCTTGTTTTCGCTCACCTCAGACAGGAAGAGGGCGAAGCGCTTGGCGTAGAGTTGGTCGTATTGGTCAACCATGTGTAAGAGGAATGCAAAGTCATTTTTGACATCTGGAATGTCACTAAAGCTGCTCTCTTCCCTGACTTTCTCAAAAGAATAATCTTTCAGAGGTCCTCGGAATACCCAAAATAGGGAGTAGAAACACACCATCCCATACATTATCATCAGAGCTATGTAACAAATCAGCATCTTGTCAAACATGAACGCCATGTTGTGCGTACAAAGGAACTTTCTATACCCGATCAGCACTGTGACATTAGTCTCACAGATGTGTGTAAAATTAATTTTCACCAAAAAGCTTGATGTGCAGGACAGCATTGAAATAAATGTGGCCGTTTTGAAAATGGTTTGTGCGGCGTAAAACCTGTAAATAAAATCATCGTCCTCTACGTGAGCTCGGAACTTTCGCACTTTCTCAAACAGGGCTTTGGCCTGCTCGCCGTCCTTTTTATCCAAAATGGGCATACTCGCCGTCGGGGCTTCAGCAATGGGCTTATCAGCAGAGACCACCACACTTTCAAGCATAGGGGAGGTTAAGATGGAACTTGTACCTTCACCAGGTCCCCCTAAAGATGCATTCTGCTGTGCAGAAGCTGTGCCGCTCAACTTCTGCTTGTTCTTCTCAGACTCTTCACAGGCTGTTTCGGACACGGCCTTAGTGGTCCACGGAGACTCGAAACAGCGACCCAGAATCGAGACAAAGTGTTCTATTTTGGAGCTTGTCTTGGGAAATTTGAACCAGAAGTTGCTGGTGCCCATAAGAACAACAGTGTTGATCAGGATAAGGTAGGGGAAGAATTTGGAATACCAGGGCAAGACATGGTAATAGCACATTTGGTTGATAAACAAAAACTGATTAAAGTTGAAATTTGTATTGATTCCCGATGCCTGAGGTTGATTATTGTATTTCTCTCCCTCCCTCTGATTGTTGTCATACTGGGCTTGAAAATTATCTACATCTCTTTCTAACAGCTTCTTTGTGTCCATCGCAGCAGCTACTTGCTGCATACCCCGTTTGGCGTTGTTCTCCTCTGATTCCTCCATGATAGGAAGGCAAGCTAGCTGGTCCTTGGTGATCTGCATGGTCATGGACAATAATGCCAACATGAGCATGACCACGCTCAGGTATTCCATTAAGACATCCCACCATGGCTTCAAGATGCGGTACGTTGGATGGATATCATTCAAGGACGCAACCTCGGTCACTGTGAACATTTCTGCAACAAGAGGAAGGAGAATCGGTTAATCGTATTCGAGTATTAATTAGTGCTGCCAAACGATTAACATTTTTTATCTGATTAATCACACTTTTTAATTTTTATTAATCACGATTAATCAGCTAAATTACTTGCGTATTCGCGTAATTTAAAATAAATAAAAAATACCGCAATATTTTGACATTAACGCATTTTATAATCTGAATGTCATTTGCAAACATTGATTAAATGCATGTACGCAATTGCGTGCATGCGTGTATTGCTCAAAACGTAACAGCATCATATCAATTGGGTGCAATGCAGCAATTATTAATTAATTAAACGCAAATTACTTTTGTTTTATCTAGAATCCCATCTGGGTGTTTTTTTGTTTTGTTTTTTAAAAGCGAAATTTACCACCGAGCACACCAACTGGAGTCACCCCGCTCATTTTGGAACAACAGGCGTAGGAATGCCGTGCATTGATCTAATCACTGACCTGCGTTGCATTCAATGTAACCATCCGCGGTTACGTTCAAGGCTCAAGTGCGGTCCAAAAAAATAGTGCGATTAATTTGCATTAATATGTGATTAATGCAACAATTTTCCGTGATTAATTAATCTATTAACGCTTTAACTTTGACAGCCCAAGTATTAATACACTAGTATTAGATCTTGTGATTATTTAAAGTTACTCTATGTAGGATTTCCCCAAAAAATATCTTAACAATAGCCTTTTTATTTGACCATTTATGACTGAAACATATTCTAATTAGTAGATCTACATTTTAGCTGTTCACAATGGGTACTCCTACAAGCCTCTGGCCAATATTATTTAGGAAGCGTCCGGTCCGAATCCTTCGAATTTCCCGCCCTCTGTCTGCAGGATGTGACGTCATGCGCGTCATCGTCAGTTGTTTCCTGTCGCGCGAAGACGGAACTAGTACAGATTTTCGCTGCCCCAGACACCCGCTGTTACTCCGTGGAAGGCTGCTTAAAAAAAAAAAAAAAGAAAAGAAAACAATGTCAAGTGCCACGAAAAAAAAATAAAATCTAAACTTGATAGTGACCGAATCCGGGCAAGAACGAGAGTGAACAGTGGATTGACATTTCAGCGGTGGAGAGAGTTGAGATCGGACTTGGATTAGAAAAGTGATTCACAGCTGGCTTTCTATCTCCTCCAAAAGGTAAGAAGCGAGGGTCTTGACATTTAGAAGAAAATGTGTTGTTTTCAAATAGCAGTAACCTCAAGATCGATCACTTCTCGGTCGTAACTATTGGGGTGAAAGTGAGGTGGACGGCAACATTTAGCGTGAAAGGGGCGGCAAAGTTGAATGTAGTAGAACAGAATGACTTTATGAAGAACCGACTGGCTTGTGGCGGCCAAGCGTTCATAGCGACGTCGCTTTTTGATCCTTCGATGTCGGCTCTTCCTATCATTGTGAAGCAGAATTCACCAAGCGTTGGATTGTTCACCCACTAATAGGGAACGTGAGCTGGGGTTAGACCGTCGTGAGACAGGTTAGTTTTACCCTACTGATGATGTGTTGCCGCGATAGTAATCCTGCTAAACTAAATATTGGTTGAAGTCCTTGAATTCCTCCATTCCGCGGCGTTTCAATCAGGCTAAATGTCGCCTTATTTTCCTCCGTGAAAACAGCCTATTGTAGCTACATTATGCTAACGGAATGTGAACGGTACTACTGAATGGCGATAACATTCACGGGCGTAGCACACTAAGTAGTGAATGGGTCTTTATGTTTTTCACAATAGTCAATTTCCATAAATGACAGCCCACCTTTCGGCTCATGCACAATGACGCTAGCCTGGGGGCGACATACACTAATAATGACTAGAATCAGGTTGACGTCCGTCGAGCGGGGTGACTACAATATTTAACTGCATATTAACATCGGAATGAGGTCCAATTAATTGACGTAATTTGCACATCGTTTTGGAGTACAGCACAGGACTGGACTTTGACCGACTAAAGCAATATGATCTGCACGTCCCGTGGACATCAATTGTTTAGTGGGGATCGAGAGTCTCATTCCGTGAAGTGGCCAGCTTTGTATAACATTATAAAACTTCTTACCTCTGAAAACATAGTTTAATTGGATATGAAGAGCCCAGTCTTCAGTATTGAGGTCGTGCACGTACGAGTGCGCGCGGCGTGTACGAGCGTGCAGTTTGTTTTCGGCCACAGGTGGCAGTAGAGATTTGAAATTTTAAATCTTACATATAGCTGCTTTAAGAAAATTCATACTGTGTGATTTAGTTGTCGCCGTTTCCTCCAGAATAACAAATTGCTGCCTTTCTCTTACTAAAATACAATTAAATTTCTTATATAAGCCTGAATGGGTCAAAGTTGGTCCAAAACGCTTCATTTGAAGTAGAGCCTTTCGATTACATGTGTCAAAAGGTTTCTCTACTCCAACACACCTGATTCAATGATCAGGATAATTATCAGGATCCTGCAGAGTTTGCTGATGTGCTTAAATATGAATCAGTTGTGTTGAACGTGGGAAACCTCTACAACATGCAGGACTCAGGCCCTTGATGACCGGACTTTGACACCATTGCGGCGCAAATCGACTTCCCTGCTCGGAGACCACGGCTGTGCATGTGGATATGTGCCTGGGACGAGAGGCGGAAAACAACAATAACAAAAATAAAAAAATAAAAAACTGTGTTCGCTAAGCGCACGGCTGTTGTGTTTTGGCAAGTTTACGGCCGACACCGGTGCAAATTGGCAATAATTAATTGCCACGGTGATGAACTTACTCTCCCCCCGGCTTTGTTTCGTGTTTCTGAATTAAATTGAACTTCCTGAATCCGTCATAAAATGCAGAGGAATCGCCACTCTGTGGCGGCCCAGCCATAGCAACAGCGGGACTTGGTGTGAAACTCCAGCAGACACCGATGTGTATTGTGATGTGTATTGCGCACAAGTCGGAAGGCAAACGCACGAGCGGAGCAACGCCGTAACCCCCCCCGTGCGAGCCCGACGCAGAAGCATACTGAGGCCTTGAGACTAATGAAGTCACATGATGTAGTAATTCCACACTTGTTTGTAATCAACGGCAAAGAAAGGATCTCAGCCTTTCTGTTCATCGTCTTTTATTGTCGACTCTAGGGGTGTTAAAAAAAATCGATTCGGCGATATATCGCGATACTACATCGCGCGATTCTCGAATCGATTCAATAATCGGCAGAATCGATTTTTTTTTTTTTTTTTTTTTTTTTTTTTTTTTTTTTAGGATTCACACCTTGAGCATGGAAGAATGTTATATGAACGGCACATTAAGCCTTAATATTTTTATTTTAATGCTGTTCAAATGTGAAACAGATTGCAAACTGTTTGTGTACAGTGGCTCACGGTTATAAGCCTCAAGTTTTAGATAAATATATTCATACAAATCTTACAGTGTACATGTACAAATTTACTGATAGTATTTTCTAAATTTGAATGGAAAAAAATCGCAACAATCGACTTATAAATTCGTATCGGGATTAATCGGTATCGAATCGTGACCATTCGTATCGGGATTAATCGGTATCGAATCGAATCGTGACCTGTGAATCGTGATACGAATCGAATCGTCAGGTACTAGGCAATTCACACCCCTAGTCGACTCGTTTTCATTCGTTAGTCTCTCACATTAATATGCACATTCTCTCGCTCTGTCTCCTTTTTCTCATCTAGTCATTAGCACATCTGCGGCCCCTTTTCAAGTTTTTTTTTTTTTTTTTTTAAAGTTTTTCCTTGCCCTTTTGTGGTTCGATCAGGGGATGTCATTGGTATTTGTTAACTGAGGGCATGTGAAGCCCTTTGAGACTTTTTGTGTGATTAAGGGCGATAGAAATAAACTTGACTTGACTAGCAGGTGCACGTGTAAAGCCTGGTTCACACGGCAGGAGAATTGGCCCGATTTTAGCCCCGAATTTCCCCTCCCAACAATCGTAAGGACGCGCCGAGACGCAACCGATAATCTTCACAGATAATCCTGCTGTGTGTATTGTCACCACACACGGCGCCTCCCGATGTCGGCGCTCGGAAGGACCCCCGACTTGAAATCGGGCATATCCAAGATGTTGGATTTTTTGGCCGATTTCGCTCCGCGCAGCAGATTGACAGTGACGTGCAGCCAATCAGAAAGCGAGCCAGCGAGGAAGCCGGTGGGGACTCCAAAATCAAAACAGTCATGACGCAGCAGAAAGTCCGTGCTCGCGCTATTAGTATATATATATATAGTTTTTTAATTATTTGTTGTTGTTTTTTTTTAATACAGGCACACACATTCTCCACAAATAAATGTGGTCTCCGGGTGGGACGCCAACCCGCGCCGCCAGCACCGAGCCGAGGGCAAGCGATGTCTCGCCAGTGCCCATTTACACTCCTATAGCCCTTAGGCTTTATTGTGACCGGTTTCGGGTTTTTGATGGTTCTGACCAAGTCATTTCAAAATAAGATAATGCCCAGGGGTTTTAAACAACACCTTTTCTTTTTATGCCGCTTTTTCGGCTGAAAACCAGGATCGACTCATGTTGACGACTCGGAAGCCACGTTTAATCTCGAGAGGTTTTGCGAGACTTCCCGTCACATTCTTGAATGAACTCGGCTCGTGTGGAGTGTGTTGATTGTGCAGCGTGGCCGCACACCATGCACGGTACGTTCAAAACTGGAACTCCCGTGATTTTTTCTCTTCACGTGTGGTGTCTGTCAAAGATTGGAAATCGGCCGACAATTTTAAAATCTTGCCGTGTGAACCAAGCTTTAGTCAAAACGGAACTAGTAATACTTGTTGCTCCCGGAACTAAGAATCACGGGAAATGTAGTTATACTAATACAGACTTATGGAGTATATGCCACGGAGGAGGCGGGACTTCTGACTTCCGGGTGTCACACACTTGCGATGTTTCCGGTTGCTGTTTGCGACGTGTGGGCCGGGTCCTGTTGCTAGCGCTTCCACCATTGTGCCCCTCAGTTGCGCGTTCCCATTGACGGGTGCAAGTGTGCAGTGTGTCTGCCTCAGTTCTCCGAAGCATTTCAGAGAGCCGAGACACCCTAGTAGTCTCTGTCCTGTCATGCTGTCGAGTTTTTGCCCTGTCAAACCCCGTACACATTCATATGAAACGCAGTTGATCAGCATGCTGGCGTAGCCTTGGAGAAACTTTCCGGGGTCTCACATGACATTTTTCCTTCAGAAGTCGGCCAGCATCCCAAAACGAATTGTCAACCTAAGAGGTTCCTCCATAGCTATTTACATTTGAGCGTAGTAAGACAACAGCTTAGACCAGGGGTGGGAAAACTCGGTCCACAAGGGCCGGAATCCTGCGGGTTTTGGATAATTCCCTTCTCCAACACAGCTGATATATGATATGATCAGCTCATCAGCAAGCGCTGCATAAGACTGATACAGATCCTGTTGATTGGAATCAGCTGTGTTGGAGCAGGGAAACATCCAAAACCTGCAAGACTCCGGCCTTCGAGGAGCGAGTTTGCCCACCACTGGCTTAGACAAAGCTCATTGATTATGTGAAGACTCAACAACCCCCTACGAAAATGATGTTATTTGTTACTTACGGTCAAACATGAAAAATCTGTGTTCAACATGTCTCTTTTTGGTAAGCCTAAATCAGGTCACAAAGTTAAACCTGTCTTGTCAAGAGGGTTAACTCACAGGTGCTTCCCATAAAGTTGCTAAAACTCTGATTCAACTTGCATTTACATAGTGTCAATGTGTAACCCATGCTTCCCCAATACTGGTCCTCGAGGGCTGGAGTCCTGCAGGTTTTAGATGTTTCCATTCTCCAACACACCTGACTCTGATTATCAAGCTCAGGATCGGTATCAGGCTTCTGCAGAGCTTGTTGATGAGCTGAATGCTGTTTATATGAATCAAGTGTGTTGGAGGAAAGAAACATCTCAAACCTGGACGAGGACTGGGGAAGCCTGGGTGAAAGTTTAGTGGTACCTTCACGTACGGAGTTTCATTCATTTCGTGACCAAGCTTGGAACCCAATTTACTTTTAAGTCAAATCTATCCATCTATCCATCTTCTTGACCGCTTATTCCTCACAAGGGTCGCGGGGGGTGCTGGCGCCTATCTCAGCTGGCTCTGGGCAGTAGGCGGGGGACACCCTGGACTGGTTGCCAGCCAATCGCAGGGCACAGTCAAATCTATTTGAAATATACATTTTTTTAATTAAAATTTTTTTTCAATTTGTGTTTTAATTAAGGAAAATTGCACTGTACGGTCTAACAAATAATAATTAAAATCAGTAAAAGCGAATGTTAAAAATAATAAGAGTGGTTTTATTGAGAGCAATTATTATATTGTTTGTTTTGTTTTTGTTTTTTTTTGGGGGGGGTCTCCAAGGTCCTAATATAGGTTTCAGAAAATGCAGTTATTACTCCCATGGACTCTCACATTGTGTTTATTTTCATATAAAATGAGACTATGATGTCATCTACTGGTGGTTGTGCATCAGTAAAGTCGTTTCTAAGTCTGACATTTACAGTGGAGCATCATCAGATTCTCCCCCATCTACTTGTAGCCTCGTAGAAAAAAAATGTAATTGACAAGTATACTTGTCAAAGGCAATACAATAAACAATATCAGATTTATTATGCATAAATGTTTGGCTCTTATATGTTAGTTAGGTTTACACTAATATTAAGGGGAATGAAGTATGAATTAATATTAAAGACCATTAAGTATCTGCAATTGGCTGGCATCCAGTTCAGGGTGTACCCCGCCTATTGCCCGAAGCCACGTGGGATAGGTTCCAGCACCCCCGCGACCCTTGTGTGGAGTAAGCGGTGTAGGAAATGGATGGATGGACCGTTAAGTATGTACATTAACTACATTTAACTTAATACCCACTTGCAGTATTTTAAGCATTCACTACAACAAAACTAACAAAATTTTACCAAACAAGTGTGGCATGAACACAAGTGGGTAAGTCATAATTCAGAGTACATCATGCAAACAAATCTGTTGCACTTTAACTTTCATGTTTCATTAAAAAAAAAGAAAAAAAAGAAAAAGAAAAGAAAAGATATGTATACATTAGGGATGTCACGATAAGGGCAATATCGTGATATTAAAACAGCCACAATATCGTCGTCGTCATGGTCACAATATTTAAAAGGAGCACATCTGTTAAAAAAGTCAGGTTGATTTCCATTTGTGCAATTTTAGCACCCTCTAGTGGCTAGTTAATTAGTGCAATTTAATTTTTATTAGGGATGTTTTGGCCTTCTATGTTTAAAATCTATGCTAATTGTCAGATGAAGGGGAACCTAATTTGCTTGTGAAGCGATCAATGTGTGCTTGCATTACCAAGTTAGTGCCTCAATATTGTTATTAGAGATTGTAGGTGGTTTATATGCATTGCTGTTATGTACAAAAGCACAATATTGTGCTCTTTTTTTTTTTAGTAGGAGCTCTCTTATTTACAATATTGGGAACTTTTTTAAATATCGCCAACGCCCCCACAATATTGTGATAATTATCGTATCGTGACCTTCATATCGTGATAATATCGTATCTTGATGTTTGGATATCGTTACATTCCTAGCATACATGTGGACTGCACTTCTTAAGCACCAAATTTGTCTAGACACAATATATTTAAAAATAATAATAATTTCAAAATTGCATCCTTTACTATTTGAAATTACATTACACTGCAATGTCAGTTTGAATTTGATTTAATTGTTAAGGCCTAATCAGTGTACTGGTCACTGGAGAAGTGGGTATACTCTCAATTGTCACCTTTCTTTTTTTTTTTTTTTTTTTTTTTCTTTTTTTTTAAGTAGCCCAAAAAATGTCCTCTTTTTTTATCATGAGGCAAACATAGTATATGTTATAAAACAAATTATAATATTTAGTGAACAATGAACAAAAATAGACCTCAGTATTGTTTTGTGCATTATATCCATCCATTTTCTTGACCACTTATATTCCTCACAAAATTAAGTGGGAACACTGTACATCAGACTCGAGGTGTATTTTCAGCAACAATAATGTTTTGCTCTCTCTGTCCACTTTCACACCATAGTCTACACTTCTGTAGGACTGGTGATGCTTCACAGGTTGCGCCGATCATTGTTTCATTTTGACATATGGAATAGTCTTAAAAAATAACATTCAATAAGGTTTCATGATTTTATAGAACACAGGAAAATATAAATGTGTATGTACAACACTACATACATTGGCCAGCATGTGTGTACGCTGCACCAGCGAGCGTGTTTTGATTGTCTAGCTGTCATTTATCAAATCTACTCTGTAGTTACTCACTTCTAGGACTTGCTGGCGAGCTTTTCCTCTCCCCCTGCTCATCGCACTGGAGTTGCTATTGTACGCCGGCCGATCCTGTTGTTGTGTTCTTTACTTCTGCCATGCATGACACGCGCAACGAGCAGTGTTTTTTGTTTTGTTTTTTTTGCCTGTTTCAGACCTTAACGAGCCACTAAATTGTTTGATTGGCGGTAATGTACGAAGACGACTCTCCCTCCAAAAGCGAATGCTTGGCGCACTATAGTGTGTGTGTGTGTGTGTGTGTGGGGGGGGGGTCGTTGTCCGTTGTCAATAAGGGGTCGTTGTCCGTTGTCAATAAAGACTCGTTCCCATCGTTCACATTGACGAGCCATTCAGATGACTCAATTCGTTCGTCATTAATAAACTCAAACACGGCTGAAAAGGCGGCCAAACCAGCGTCCGGTTTAAGGGTTGCACATGACGGCTAACACTGCTGTTAGCTCGCTGTCAGCTAGCAGTCACGGCTAAACGTTGGCAACAGGCGCCGTACAATACAACATCAGCATAATTATGTCTTAGCCTCTTACCTGGGGCTTGAACGTGACTTCAGGACTAAGTTGTGTTACTGACGTCTGGCCCAACAGTTTAGTGCATTTATACTGCCATTGTTCACAAACTCCGAATAGAGGTGCACAGCTACATTCCCGATGACAAGCTTCCGGTAACAACTTCAAAATAAAAGTGTTACAATGCATTGATCTACATATACTACTTGGTAAAGTGAGGTTTATTTTGGAATTTGGTTTCCCACAGCCCCGTGTACTGTCATGCATACTGCCGTTAGCTTGACTACGATTATCTCAGCGGTATCCGAGGCAGAAATGTCGTTTCAGCTCTCCTATGGACTATATAACTATATAACTATGCTTCCTGCTTTCCTAGTGTGTAGACGCAATCTGCTCTGCTCCTGCTTTGCTTTGCATTCTTTCAGCTGATAACTTCTTTTTTTCTTTCTTTTTCTGGGATTTTTCCTGGATATTTGCCTCGATGTGGCTGTACTACCTTTTTGTTTGGTAGATACAACCAGCTGGGCGCATTTTTCAACATTTTTTTTTTTTTTTTTGGGAAACTCCTCACGATAACGTGAGCACGGCCTGCTAATCAGCACGCGACTGCTACTAGCAGCATGGCTGGACGAATGATGCCTTCCATCTCGACCGATGAATACCACAAACTTCTTCAGAAGATGGCAGTGCTGGAGACAAGAATGCACCGCCTTGAAATGTTTGTGGAGGTGAATGGAAAATCGTGGAATGACACCACACTGCCAATGTCTCCAAACGGTGGTCATGAGCATGCTAACAAACAGCTAGCTCCATCCACCGACCCTCTGTGGAATGTGCTGGGAGCAAAGCCAAAACTGAGGAGTCGTCGCCCAACAGCTGGACCTGACCGCCAACTAATGCCTGAGGAAACACGTCGGCCTATGCAAAAGGCTACCTCAACCCCAAGAAATCAGTCTTGGACGTTGGTACCAGCAAGAAAAAGGAAACCGTCTCTTGGCCGACGAAGACAAAATACTGATATCGAACTGAGAAACAGGTTTGCCGTGCTGTCGCCGAGCCAGCAAGCCTCGGGGGATCACAGCACCAGTCAAAGGTATGAAACCGGACCTCCTCAGCAAATCCGTTCAGCTACTGAAACACAAACACTGATAATAGGCGGCAAAGCCTTGTTTGGTGTTAAACGTCTGTGCAGCAGAAAAAACACAAAAGTTCTGTGTTTTGCTAATGACATGGTGCTGGACATTTCTGAAAAAGTCGACAAGATTGCGACTGACTACCCGACTGTGAGATCGATTGTGATTCACACAGGAGCATTCGATGTGTTGAAAAAACAGTCTGAGATACTGAAGCAAGACTTTATTACCCTTCTACACAAGATAATATGCCTAAACGCAGAGGTTTTTCTGAGTGGTCCTCTGCCTACTGTCCGACCAGGTGATGAGCGTTTCAGTCGGATTATGTCACTCTCGAGATGGCTGAAAAGCATCTGTGCTTCTTACTCAGTGAACTTTATTGACAATTTTTCTATGTTTTGTGAACGTCGCCATCTTTTCCAACGCAATGGGATTTATCTCAATAAGCAGGGAGTCAGATTACTGACAGCCAACATCTTCCATAGCGTGCGTCACTGGACGCTATGTTCCCAAAACAAAGGACATGAAACACAACAACCGATAAGAAGAGGATCTGGTGAGGCTGGCTCACTATCTTGCACTCCCTGCCCTTCAGAACAGATTGATTTGTCCTCATCTGCCCACACTCCAAACACCGAACATCCAGCTCCCCTGCTCCCGAACGACACCTGCCAAACACCACCACGACCACCACCACCACCAGTTTCACTACCAGATGCACCCCTGCGCTGTTCATCGCCCCCAAGCGACACCTGCCAGACAGCGCCACTACCGGATTCACTGCCGGATGCACCCCCGCGCTGTGCACCGCCCCCGAATGACCCGATGACTGACTCGCCAGCGAGTCTCACCAACAGGTTGAGCAATCTGGTCAATCTGTCCATACAGCTAAATAAAAGTCTCTCCAGGCAGCTGCCTGCTGATGACGGTTCGCCCATGCTCCCCCCAAGACGCCACATTCAGCTATCCACTAATCGTCTGACTCCACCAAGCCTCAGCATACAGCTCCCCACCCGCCGACCTCCATCTTTGGCTATGGAGAATCTCAACTATAGCTCGGTCTGATATGTTTTGGGTCCAGACTACATATACAATATAAAAAACGTGTGTTCCCAGAATAAGTCAGGACCCAAGGAAGCTTGTAGCATTCCTGTGATTACAAGAAGTAGAAAGTTGGCAAAAGAAATGAGAAGAAATAAGTCAGAAGCTACAAACCTAGTCAGTATAGCTTGTGAACCTCTGACTAAACCAGCGTCTCCGATTGCCACTGTGAGACTAGCGCTACTAAATACAAGATCACTAGTTAACAAATCATTGTTGATTCATGACATTATTATGACATATGATCTTGACTTATTTCTCCTCAGTGAAACATGGCTAACAGAAGGTTCCTGCAACACGGTTCTCAATGAGGCAACACCAACAAATTTTAATTTCATGAACAAATGTCGTAATGGCAAAAAAGGTGGTGGACTTGCTGCCATTTTTAAATCTCTATTTCAGTGTAAAGAAATTTCATTGGGAAGCTTTAATTCATTTGAATATCTTAGTCTTTTGGTAAAAGGTGAACCAAACATCGTCATTGTCATAATTTATAGACCTCCAAAACAAAAAGGCAGATTCATGGAGGAATTTGAAGAAATGCTGTCAGTAATTTGTACCGACTATGATTATCTGGTCTTAACTGGAGACTTTAACATTCATGTTGACAACAACTTGGATAAAAATACCAAAGAATTTTGTAATATACTTGATACTTTTGGTCTCTCACAACATGTAAAAGGTCCAACACACAATCAAGGTCACATTCTTGATCTCGTCATCTCTAAAGGTGTGGACATTTTATCTGTTGAGGTGAAAGATCTGGCTATTTCAGATCATTCCTGTGTGTTTTTTAAATTACAAACAATCCCAGAAGTTCAAACAACTACTGTCTCGATTAAAAAAAGGTACATAAATGAGAATACAAGCAACATGTTTATGGAATTAATGGCTGCATCACCAACTGTAAATGCAGAGACCGTTGATGAACTTCTGGATGAATTCACCTCAAAAATCTCAAATGTTTTGGATGCTGTTGCTCCTATTAAAACTAAGACCATTTCATCCCGAACTAAAACACCTTGGAGGTGTACTACCAACATAATGACTTTGAAATCTAAATGCAGAAAAGCAGAGCGAAAGTGGAGAAAAACTAAACTCCAAGTTCATTTTGACCTGTACAGACAATGTCTTTGTCATTTTAACCAAGAGTTAGTAATAGCTAGACAACAACACTTTTCTGAAATTATTAGTAGGAACCTCAACAATACACGCACTCTATTTGGCGTGGTTGACAAACTTACAAATCCCCCAAATCAAACAGCGCCAGAACTCCTCTCAACAGATAAATGCAATGAATTTGCCTGCTACTTTAGTGAAAAAGTACAAGCCATCAGGTCAAACATTGTTACAAACCAGCAAAATAACAAAACGATGCTGCACTTAAAATCACCTAGGAATAATTTAATTACCATGACAGAATTTGACTCAGTGGATCAAAATACTGTAGTAGACTTGGTTCAGCAATTGAAACCTTCCACGAGCTGTCTTGACACAATTCCATCTGGCTTTTTCAAAACCATTGTGAAATCTGTTCAGATCGATTTACAACAAATAATTAATTGCTCACTTCAATCAGGTGAACTTCCTAAATGTCTGAAAGTAGCCGCCGTCAAGCCCATTCTAAAAAAGAGAACACTGGATGTCTCCCTGCTAGCAAATTATAGACCAATCGCAAACCTTCCCTTCGTAACTAAAATAGTTGAAAAAGTGGTTTTTAATCAACTCAGCAATTTTTTGAGCTTAAACGGACTTTTGGATAAATTCCAGTCAGGTTTCCGACCTCATCACAGTACAGAAACAGCTCTGATTAAAGTACTGAATGATATAAGATTGAGCACTGATGCAGGGAAAGTATCAGTGCTCGTCTTGTTGGACCTCAGTGCAGCATTTGACACGATTGATCATAATATACTGTTAGACAGGCTGGAAACTTGGGTGGGGTTAAATGGAACAGTCCTTAAATGGTTCAGGTCCTATTTGGAGGAAAGGAGTTACTTTGTGACCATTGGAAATTTTGAATCTGATCGAAAGGCCATGACATGTGGGGTCCCTCAAGGGTCAGTCCTTGGACCCCTGTTGTTCAGTCTGTATATGTTACCTTTGGGTCAAATGCTTCAGAACACCGATGTTGACTATCATAGTTATGCAGATGACACACAACTGTATTTATCGATGTCCCCAAATGACAGCAGTTCTATTAACGCATTGTGTCATTCTCTAGAGCAAGTTAACAACTGGATGAACCAAAATTTCCTTCAGCTGAACGAAAACAAAACGGAGCTCATTGTTTTCGGCAATAAAGAAAAGAGGATTGCTGTTAAAAAACAGCTTGAGTCACTGTCTTTAGAAACTAAAGACCAAGTTCGAAATCTTGGGGTACTAATAGACTCAGATCTGACCTTCAGCAATCATATTAAATTCATCACTAAAACAGCCTTTTACCAGCTGAAAAACATATCCAGACTGAAGGACTGCATGCTTCAAGCAGACCAAGAGAAGCTTATCCATGCTTTTATCTCCAGCAGACTAGATTACTGTAACGGTCTTCTGACTGGACTCTCTCAAAAGAACATGAGACAATTGCAGCTCATTCAGAACGCTGCAGCTCGAGTTCTGACCAAAACAAAAAGATCAGAACATATTACTCCAGTACTTAAGGATTTACACTAGCTCCCTGTCAGCTGTAGAATCGATTTTAAAGTTCTGCTACTCGTCTATAAATCACTAAATGGTTTGGGTCCTGAATATATCCAAGAAATGCTGATTGAGTACAAGCCCAGCAGGGCTCTGAGATCTACAGACTTGGGCCAACTAGTGGAACCCAGAGTTCGAAGCAAACATGGTGAAGCTGCATTTAGCTATTATGCTGCACACAGATGGAATAGGCTACCAACAGAAGTGAAGTCAGCCCCGAGTGTAAATGCTTTCAAATCCAGGTTAAAAACTTTGCTTTTTTCTTATACCTTTGATTAGGGACTTTTAAACAGCTTTAATTAAGTGTTTTTTTTTATTTTTATTTTTATTTTTATTTTTATTTTTATTTTTTATTTTTATTTTTATTTTTATTTTTATTTTTATTTTTATTTTTATTTTTATCATTATCATTTTAAACTTCCTTATGTTAAATTTTTTAAAGTTTGTTGAATAATGTTTTAAGATTGTTAGTTTGTAACCTATTTTCATTTATTTTTCTTCCTCTGAATGTTAACTACTGTTTCTTGATGCTTATGTGTTGTCTTTCCTCGTGTAAAGCACATTGAGTTGCCTTGTGTATGAAATGTGCTATACAAATAAACTTGCCTTGCCTATATGCACAATTCACTTCCGCATTCGCCGGACGAGCTCACACGCCCTTCCGGTGCAGGGAGACTTCAGCGGAACGTACTGTTAAAGTGGTGGAAAACTCCAATCCTAAATCCTTTTAGCCCACTCAAAAAGAACAGGGGTCGTTCCTTGCTATAACACATGTCTATCAGAATTTTAAAACTACTAATTATGTCTCCCAGAATCGTAATTTTGACGGCTTAAGCTCTGGCAATGACGTAATTGCTTAAAATGATTACTACACGGAATTACAAGCCGATTGAGTAGCAAGGAAAACTTTTTATTTATTTTATTTTATTTATTTTTTATTTTTTATTTTTATGTAAATTACGTATTGTAGCTCCTCTGCGGGTCCACAAAATATCCTACGCCCCCCTCTCCAGTCAGACGGTGTATAGGTGAGGTGTTGAATCTTCAGATGGAACCTGCCGGCTAACTGTTCATGACATTTGAGATTTTTATTGTTCTATTTCTATTTATTTATTTATCTATTTTTTTATTTTAATGATACGTTATTAGATAAGAATAGTTTATTAGTGTAGCGAGCAGTGACGGGAGTCGGAGGCAGAGTGTTGAAGTCCGGAGCCAAACACCGGCGGTTTATTGATATCAGCTTCTCATCGTTTAACAGCAACAACAACTCACTCTGCGCGAGGCTCACAGACCTACCAACATTTTGTTCTTTTATCCTTTCATCCTTTCATCCCAACAAACTCCCCCTTCGTCCCAACGTTCCGTGGGTGAATTATGTTCTAATCACTACACAAGCCACCCCAGAATTCACCCACAATCAAACTCCGGATGACGGGGCGGCAAAACTGCCCGACCCCTGCGGGTTCAGGACCCAGGGAGCGAGGGCGGGAGGGACACAGCAGAAACACCAGAACAGTCCCGCGCACCAACTGGCGGGGATGCAGGAACAACTGGAAGGGACCCCACACGGTCCACAAGGCGCAGCCCAGGGGGGCGGCCGCGGCGGGGGCGCGGGGCACGTCCAAGGGTCCGGCCAGGTCAACATGAGCCGGTTTAACCCGCAACCCGGTGTCGGAGCCCCGAAGCGACTGGGTGTCACGGTCGGAAGCCTGGTCGGCCGCCATCCGGGAAAAGTCGAGGCCCAGCTGTACCGTGTTGACGGCTGCCCTGGACAGACAATCCGCGACCACGCCATCCTTGCCAGCGATATGTCGGATGTCCGTGGTGTATCCAGATATGAACGACAACTGTCGCTGTTGCCGCGCGGACCACGGCTCGGACAACTTCGACATGGAGAAGGCGAGCGGCATGTGATCGACGAAGACCGTGAACTCACGGCCCTCCAGGATGAAGCGGAAGAGGCGGAAGAACCTGTGGTAAAAAGTCACCATCCCGAGGAACTCCCGAAGACCCTGGGCCGTCCGGGGACGAGGAAAAGCGGCAACAGCTTCCACTTTTGCCGGGAGCGGGGTGGCGCCGTCCTCGTTGATGAGGTGGCCGAGGTATTGGATGGAGGGCACACCAAAGACACATTCTGTCTTAGTGCCGTAGGTCCGGATCGGTGCATCATTGGCCGCTGACAGGTGCGGGCCGTGAGTGCCCCCGGCAGCATCTTAGGCCGAGGCAGGCAACACGCTTCTGCGGGCGCCGGAGTCACAGAGGAACTTGAGTCTGGAGAGGGTGTCCATGATAAACAGCAGCCGGCACTCTGCGCCCCCACTCACAGCTGCAACTGAGTGGAGGCGTCGCCGTTTCCCGACGCAACAAAGGAGCAAGGGGCGCGGCACCTCTTCGCCTTGGTTCCAAAACGTGCGTGAAAATAGCATAAGCCAGGGGCTGATCGGCCATCCACGGCAGCACGTACCTTAAGAGGTGCCGTTGCGGCCGCCGGGACCGGGAAGGCGCGTGCAGAGGCCAAGACCTCGTGGTTGTGACGCTGGGTGGCCAGGAAAAAGCGGTCAGCTTCCTCCGCCAGAGCACGTGGCTCGGAGATGGTAGTGTTCGCTAGCGCCGTAGCTCTGGCCGCCGTGGAGCTCCCGAGCGCGGACACGACGTGGTAGTAGCGCGTGGAATCGTCCGTAATTCCACGGATGGCAAACTGAGCTTCAGCTTGTACAAACCACGTCGCCGCGGCCGACTCCCAAAACTCCGGTAACTTGAGACCAGCGGAGTTCGCCATGTCGCTCAATTCGATCAAATTCTCAGCCTCGGAAACGTCAACGAGGCGGATGTCGGGGTCACCAATGTAGCGAGTAGTGACGGGAGTCGGAGGCGGAGTGTTGAAGTCCGGAGCCAAAGACCGGCGGTTTATTGATATCAGCTTCTCATCGTTTAACAGCAACAACAACTCACTCTGCGCAAGGCTCACAGACCTACCAACATTTTGTTCTTTTATCCTTTCATCCTTTCATCCTTTCATCCCAACAAACTCCCCCTTCGTCCCAACGTTCCGTGGGTGAATTATGTTCTAATCACTACACAAGTACATTAACATGATAGAATAGGGAGTAGGACTAGATTAATTATTGCTCTTCTTCCTACTCCTTTTGAACATGTAATTTATGACATTAATGAATTATTTTCTTTCTTCAATTTTGTTATTTTAACTTCAACTTATATTTTGTAATGTGTTATGTTCAATAAACCAACCAATCCTCTCTGGTCTGTAGCCTCCTCTTCGCCACGTCTCTTCACTGACGTCGTCAATATTTTGAATCAGATGTAACGCCTTTCCTTGCTGTTTATTTTTTTTTTTCATGTCAGCCCATGGTGACATGCTGAAAGGTGTTTACTATGGAAATCCGACAGCATTGTCAGAGGTAAAGAATATAAATCATTTTTTTTTTTCATGTTTTTAATACAATAAAATGGCAGCATGGGAATATACATATAGGTACATGAACAAGGTTCCATCCATCCATCCATTTTCTTGACCGCTTATTCCTCACAAGGGTCGCGGGGGCTGCTGGCGCCTATCTCAGCTGGCTCTGGGCAGTAGGCAGGGGACACCCTGGACTGGTTGCCAACCAATCGCAGGGCACACAGAGACGAACAACCATCCACACTCACACACACACCTAGGGACAATTCAGAGCGCCCAATTAACCTGCCATGCATGTCTTTGGAATGTGGGAGGAGACCGGAGTACCCGGAGAATACCCACGCGGGCACGGGGAGAACATGCAAACTCCACCCAGGAAGGTCCGAGCCTGGACTCGAACCGGAGACCTCAGAACTGGGAAGCAGACGTGCTAACCACTCGACTACCGTGCCGCCCTGAACAAGGTTTAACTTCCAAAATACAGCTCTGGTTCTACTGTTAACAAACGGCGCCCTTGTGCGATCGAGTAGTTATCCTTGCCGAGGTTAACAAGTTAACACAAAGTGTCTCCGGTGGTTAGCATAAGAGGGGAGAATACAAGGCAGAGTTAAACCTCTGCGCACACAGCAGTGATTGCTCGATGTACTGTCGTCTCGCCTCTTCTTCGATGCCTTGACAAATGCACGCAACCACACTCATAAAAAAAAAGAAAAAAAAAGAAAGACGAAAATATACTCCAAAACGCTGACAACTGGTGAGGTTCTCTGAAGGAAACCAAATGGCAATCGCCCCTACCGGAAAGGGTGGTGCGCTCATAAATTTTCCCGGAAATATGTCACGGCTATTTGTGCACAGAGTCCATTAATAATCGTTTTTGTACGATTATGCCTATTTTGTAATCGTAGAGGGTAATAATTGAAATCGTAATTGAATTTCGATTAATTGCACAGCCCGACAATGTACATATACAAAAGTCTTTATCTCAACATTTTAAATTAAGTATAGAGAAAAATCTGATGTTGAATTAATTTATGTATATATTTATTTTTTCCAAAGGTCGAAAAAACGCTTGTTATGCCATAGCATAATTTATAATACACTCTTATATACACTGTTGTATGCGGTTGAGATGCATGGCTTTCTTGAATAAATGTGTGTGCTGCTGAGTGACATTCTGTATGTTGTCTACCATAACCATACAGTAACAATGATTACTATAAATAGCAAATCTTTTAGAAATATCTTGAGGCTACATATTTGCAGTCCAGGCAAGTATATGCACCAAAATAATGAATGGATGTTCTCACCACTAGAGACCGCTATTGTATTACTATTATCCTTTCATTCTGATTGTTGAATTGTAACAAACTTCTGTCATTGTCTTTACTGAAAACAGCTCACTAGGTATGGACCGGATAGTAGCTATTATTAATACAGAAACACCCTAATCAAGCTTGATGCATTTAGCATTTCATCTGTGTGTGTTTCATATATATATATATAATATATATATATATATATATATATATATATATATATATATATATATATATATATATATATATATATATATATATATATATATATATATATATATATATATATATATATATATATATGTAGTGATTGGAACATAATTCACCCACGGAACGTTGGGACGAAGGGGGAGTTTGTTAGGATGAAAGGATGAAAGGATAAAAGGACGAAATGTTGGTAGGTCTGTGAGCCTCGCGCAGAGTGAGTTGTTGTTGCTGTTAACACTGAGAAGCTGATGTCAATAAAACGCCAGTCTTTGGCTCCGGACTTCAACACTCCGCCTCCGACTCCCGTCACTACTCGCTACATTGGTGACCCCGACATCCGCCTCGTTGACGTTTCCGAGGCTGAGAATTTGATCGAATTGAGCGACATGGCGAACTCCGCTGGTCTCAAGTTACCGGAGTTTTGGGAGTCGGCCGCGGCGACGTTGTTTGTACAAGCTGAAGCTCAGTTTGCCATCCGTGGAATTACGGACGATTCCACGTGCTACTACCACGTCGTGGCCGCACTCGGGAGCTCCACGGCGGCCAGAGCCGTGAGTTTGATCACCTCTCCCCCGGCACGGGATATGTACGCGGGGCTCAAAGCGTACCTCCTTAAGACCTTTGAGCTGTCACGGCCGGAACGGGCTCGACGCCTTTTTGCCATCCAGGGCCTGGGGCACCGTAAGCCGTCCGAACTAATGGAAAAAATGCTGAACCTGCTTGGTGCGGAGGAGCCGAACTTTTTGTTTATTGAACTGTTTCTGCGCCACATGCCTCCTCATGTCCAGACAGCGCTAGCGAACACTACCATCTCCGAGCCACGTGCTCTGGCGGAGGAAGCTGACCGTTTTT
The DNA here is from genome assembly GCF_051991245.1 of Festucalex cinctus. Taxonomy (NCBI): domain Eukaryota; kingdom Metazoa; phylum Chordata; class Actinopteri; order Syngnathiformes; family Syngnathidae; genus Festucalex; species Festucalex cinctus. Next base: position 46,425,790 of record NC_135411.1, read on the forward strand.
TCCTGGCCACCCAGCGTTACAACCACGAGCTTGGCCTCTGCACGCGCCTTCCCATTCCCGGCGACCGCAACTGCACCTCATAAGTCACGCGCTGCCGTGGATGGCCGATCAGACCCTGGCTTATGCTATTTTCACGCACGTTTTGGAACCAAGGCGAAGAGGTGCCGCGCCCCTTGCTCCTTTGTTGCGTCAGGAAACGGCAACGCCTCCACTCAGTTGCAGCTGTGAGTGGGGGCGCAGAGTGCCGGCTGCTGTTTGTCATGGACACCCTCTACAGACTCAAATTCCTTTGTGACTCCGGCGCCCGCAGAAGCGTGTTGCCTGCCTCGACCTACGGCACTAAGACAGTGGATGTATGTTTTGGGGAGCGCCGGTTCACTTGGGACTTTGTCACTGCGGACATTTCTTTTCCCCTTCTTGGCGCGGACTTTTTGTGGGCCCACAGTCTACTGGGGGATGTAAAAAATGGCCGCCTGTTGGACGCTTTGACGTTTTCCACCGTTGCTTGTGGGTGTGATGTGGAGACGTTTGAGGGCCGCTCTCAGATGACGACGTGTTCACCCGGCTTCTTGGAGAATTCCCCAGCCTGACCACGCCTACATTTGCAGCCACTTCTACCAAGCATGGGGTCGAGCACCACATCGAGACCGTGGGCCCGTCGGTTCACGCTAAGGCCCGACGCCTCAACCCTGATAGATTGGCCACAGCTAAGTCCGAATTCGCCAACATGGAACGCCTTGGCATAATTCGTCGTTCGGACAGCCCGTGGGCCTCGCCTCTCCACATGGTTCCGAAGTCGGACGGCGGCCGGCGACCGTGTGGAGACTATCGCCGCCTCAATGATGCCACGACGCACGATCGCTATCCGGTCCCGCACATACAGGACTTCTCTGCCCACCTGGCAGGTGCGAAGCTGTTTTCCAAGGTGCACTTGGTACGGGGCTATCACCAAGTTCCGGTACACCCCGCCGATGTGCCTAAGACTGCTGTGATAACACCTTTCGGACTGTTCGAGTTTCTCAGGATGCCATTCGGCCTTAAAAACGCGGCCCAGTCTTTTCAACGTCTCAAGGACTCTGTTCTCCGGGACATGCCGTTCGTCTTCGTCTACTTGGATGACATCCTAGTGGCCAGCTCCTCCATCGGAGAACACCTTTCACACCTCCAGCAGCTTTTCTCAAAGCTCAGCCAGGCTGGACTGATTATTAACCGAGCTAAATGTGTCTTTGGTGTGCCCTCCATCCAATTCCTCGGCCACCTCATCAACGAGGACGGCGCCACCCCGCTCCCGGCAAAAGTGGAAACTGTTGCCGCTTTTCCTCGACCCCGGACGGCCCAGGGTCTCCGGGAGTTCCTCGGGATGGTGACTTCTTACCACAGGTTCATCCGCCACGCTGCCCATGTGATGCACCCGCTTTACGACGCACTTAAGGGTGTGGCTCCTAACCGTGCAGTCGACTGGACCGATGTGAGAGTCAAGGCTTTTGAAGAGACGAAAGCTGTGCTGTCCCGAGCGGCCTTGTTGGCCCACCCGCGCCCGGATGCCCCGGTCGCCCTCACTACTGACGCATCCGATTTTGCCGTCGGGGCCGTTTTGGAGCAGCACGTCGAAGGTGCGTGGCAACCGCTCGCCTTTTTCAGCCGCCGGTTAGTCCCTCGGGAGCGCAAGTACAGCACGTTCGACAGGGAGCTCCTTGCTGTCTGGCTGGCGATCCGCCACTTCCGCTTCATCCTGGAGGGCCGTGAGTTCACGGTCTTCGTCGATCACAAGCCCCTCACCTTCTCCATTTCGAAGTTGTCCGAGCCGTGGTCCGCGCGGCAACAGCGCCAGCTATTGTTCATATCTGAATACACCACGGACATCCGACATATTGCTGGCAAGGACAACGTGGTCGCAGATTGTCTGTCCAGGGCAGCCGTCAACACGGTACAGCTGGGCCTCGACTTTTCCCGGATGGCGGCCGACCAGGCTTCCGACCGTGACACCCAGTTGCTTCGGGGCTCCGACACCGGGTTGCAAGTTAAACCGGCTCATGTTGACCTGGCCGGACCCTTGGACGTGCCCCGCGCCCCCCGCCGCGGACGCCCCCCTGGGCTGCGCCTTGTGGACCGTGTGGGGTCCCTTCCAGTTGTTCCTGCATCCCCGCCAGTTGGTGCGCGGGACTGTTCTGGTGTTTCTGCTGTGTCCCCTGTACCAGCAGGGGTCGGGCAGTTTTGCCGCCCCGTCATCCGGAGTTTGATTGTGGGTGAATTCTGGGGGGGCTTGCGTAGTGATTGGAACATAATTCACCCACGGAACGTTGGGACGAAGGGGGAGTTTGTTGGGATGAAAGGATGAAAGGATAAAAGGACGAGATGTTGGTAGGTCTGTGAGCCTCGCGCAGAGTGAGTTGTTGTTGCTGTTAACACTGAGAAGCTGATGTCAATAAAACGCCAGTCTTTGGCTCCGGACTTCAACACTCCGCCTCCGACTCCCGTCACTACTCGCTGCATATGTATATATATATACAGTGATACCTCGGCTGACGAACGCTTTAGCTCACGAACTTTTCGCCTCACGAACATTAAATTCGCGAGAATTTAGTCTCTGCTGATGAACTACTTTTCGGCGGACGAACCAAACCACGCGGTCGAACAGCACCACGGTGGCGGCCACGAGAAGCTGACGCACGCTCACGGCGTCCCAGTTCGTCACCTCCTTTCTTTTAGTGCGGACGCGGTTTGTGTTTGATAGACATTTTGAGTGTACTTTTGCTATTATGGGACCGAAAAAGACCCCACCACAGGCTAGTGTTAAGCCTAATGCTTACCAGCGAGGGACGGCGATTCGGCGGTGCGTTTGCATTGTAGTCAATGGAGTTCGCACCACTAAAAAAAGCGAAAGTGCCATCACGTACCTCAAAAAAGGAGAAAATCGTGCCACGGCTGTTTAGTCCCAGGAAAGAGGTGAAAGTAGTTGGCGGTGCTCACTTTTTGTTGACTCGCTAAAGTGCTCCACTTCCTTGTTCACCAAGGGACACACCTCCTCCGCTCCGGTGAGCACGAAAGTGCGAATGAGCGACAACCGTTCCATAAACACTCTACGCGGTGAAACGCTCGCGAATGAAGTAAGTCTACCATTGCTACTATCCTTAAGAACTACCATCACAAAGTAAAATAAAACGACTTTATTATACAGTACAATTTATTTCTTTAATTACAATACAGTTGCACATTTGTTATACATAAAATAAGGTATATTTTTGTGTAGTTTTAAGGCTTATTTAGTAGAAAATTATGTTTTATAGGGACCTGGGAATGGATTATTCTCATTTTAATGGTTTCTTATGGGAAATAAATGTTCGGAAGAAGAACTTTTCGGCTTACACACACTCTCTGGGAACCAATTAAGTTCGTGAGCCGAGGTATCACTGTATATACATATATATATATATATATATATATATATATATATATATATATATATATATATATATATATATATATATATATAGATATATATATATATAGATATAGATAGATATATATATAATATGTTTAGTTACTAAACAAAAAATAGTCATCTATTAATGATTAATGGTATTTTATTTCCAAAGTGAATATGGAATACACTTCAACAAAATTAACATCTGATGGACGAAGGTTCACCATTGTCCTCAACAAAGTTCTTTGTTGTGGTGCGGACTCGGGAGTGTGGACAACGGAGTATCTCCAAGATGGCTACTTCCGGGTTAATGACTCGCCTGATGACGTGTCGTGAAAATAATTGCCCCCGCCATCACGATGGAGGAAAAATGGGACAATGTGGCTCCTCAAAAGAGACGAAGTCGTCACATCCGTGACCAGCGTGGGTTTGTGGGAAGGCAGAAAAGTGGTGGTTCCCTTCCGCCGCTCGGATACTGTTTCAATTTCCCACTCGTATCGGCTCCGAGTCCTGACTTTCAACTTCCAAGGAAGGAAGAGGACCTCCCTCTGGTGGTTGGGGGCGGGGGGATCACGACGGCGGTCGGCTCGGCTTTATTTGCCAGTGAGCAGCAAAGTGACGGGGAGACGAACTAGAGTTCCCCCGCATTATATTATCCAGGTTAGCATGCCACTGATTTAAAACAACTTTTTCCATGTCCCATCTCATGTTGCTTTGTATTTGATGACTCGCCACACATCCCATACGAATCCGACCTTCATCAAAAAGTTGAACTTTTAGATCAGCTCAGCCGATTCCTGTCTATCAACATCATTATTTATTTATGTATTTCTATTTATTTATTTGCTGGGGAAAACTACTGTATTCGCGTTTTCGTGTTGTTTTGTGAATGTCCAACGTTGCCACAGCCCTCTTTAATAGAGACGTAATACTGTTGTGTGCATATTCCTTGGAAAAAGGTTGAATTAATGAGGTGAGGGCTTCTTCTGTATGATTATCCACGTTCTGATTTGTTCCATACATGTACAACGTGTTTTAACGCCAACAAGTTTTATTGCAAAGCCATCCATGAGAGCATTTCATGGGCACAGTGCTAAATTGCGGCACGTGTACATGCATATACTTCGACACGTTTCACAGCAGGATAAAAATGCAGCATGCAGCTTCTAGTTACCGCAACAATCCAGTAATAACTAACAATAAGACAAACATAGAAACTGTGTGGTAATGGATTAAATGTGTATATGAGGGTACAAAGCAGGTTGTTGATATTAGGTAGGTTAATAAGGTTCACAGCGCTGCAGTCTAAAATGTCTTGCATTTGCATTGTTTTTTCTTAAACGCGGGAAAATGGCAAAATGAGGATGACACTGTTGAATACAAGATATAAATAAACCAATTATTTGTCAAATAAAGAGGGAAAGCAACATTTTCTAAAACACTGCACCACTTCCTCACCAGTGCGTGCTATCGGTTAAATTTATGACATCTTTGCTTTTGGCACTTAGGGATTAGAGGTAAAAACAACCAAAATGGCAACTGGCGCTAAATAGGTGCAAAGTTGGCGAAAGGCTTTGGAGTTTGGAGTTCAGAAGCGAGCGAAGATTCTGTCCAACGGATCCGTCTCCCACATCTTGAGGTCCCAGGCGTGGAACCAGCCGGTGAAAATTGGTGGTTCGGCTCCTTGTTTGATGGTGGTGATGGGCAGTCCCTTGCGGCCGGACGGGTCTGAATCCAGATAGGCCCTTGCTGGAGGAGAAAAATGGGAATGGGATTAAAAATCATTGCAACAAACATATTTCTAAAAATGTCCATTTTAGACAGTATATCCAAGTTTAAATGCAAAGACCAAAAAATATGTAGATTGATTTCTAATCTCCCTTGGTAAATGGGTGGATTGGAGCAAGAAGAGGAGAGCAGCCTTTACGCTGCAAGCAATATCTCGCCACAGAGGGCAAGGCTGAAAAACATTTGAAAGCCTGTGACCTTCAATCCCTGAGGGATCACTCCAGCTGTAGGAGCCTAAATTCTAATTTTAAGTTCAGTAATATTTGGATAAATGTGATTTGAGTTCATTCTGGTAAAATGACATTATTTACATTATTTACAATTTGTAACGTTTATTATTTACGTGTGGAGTGAATAGTTTAAGGCTATAGTTTATGTTTGCATTTAAAATATGTGGATTTAAGATGTAATGTGCTTTCATTACAGCATTGTTTGTGTAGGATCTATTTTACTGTCTTTAGGCGGAGGGATCTGTGTGGTACATAGGAGTAATGCAGTCAGGCAACATGGCATAGAGCCACAGTTTTTTGACCTTCTATTCTCCTAACCTCCTCATAGACTCTTTAATTACTCATCTTTCGGTATTTCATTTTTGTATAGTTGATTTATTGTGACTAAAGTGAACAAAACCAAGAAGAGCGTTTGGAGTTTTCTGTTCATCGACGAAGCCGCGGACACGAAACCAGGAAATGAGTTTGGAGCGTCAAGCTGAAGCTTTACAAATTACGAACCTACACCAGCATTAAGCAAACATTCATAAAGAATAGACCTGCTTAGAACTGAGGAATAAAAAATATTGGAAAGCTTCACAAACCTACAAAATCTGTATGAAAAGGAGTTTCTTTTCTCCCTTTTCAAATCAAAATTCCTCATTTAAATGACCTGAAATGTCATGAATCCGTTCCATTCACTCAAAAAACAAAAACAGTTACATATATATTTTTAAGCACTATTAATAACAATATAGTGTACATAAGGTCCAAGCCACACTCACTTTCATCCAGAGACACATTGTTGACATCTCGAGAAATGTGCACTCATAGACTTGGCTGCCCTGGAGCAGAAGCGTAAAAGCGCCATCTACATTGCTACCACTCAAAAGGCCATTAAGTGAGCAGAAGCAACTTAATGTGTTAAGTGCAAGCTGGCGAAGGGGCACATCTCTTGAAAGTATCATTCAAGCTCAGAGCTTTTTAAAGAGTCATTAGGCAGACATTGTTCATTTTTCAATGATGATTAGTGTAGATTTATGCTGCCAGATGTTGACATCAGAGAAATAATGTGGACAAATGGGTTGTAATTTTAATTTGATAGATTATGTAGGAAAATGATTAGGATGAAAGAAATGCACATTTATAGCTCTATGAGGTGTCCAACAGGAAAAAAAATAACAATACCACACACAGGTAAAAGCTCTGACACAAAAAAAACTCTCGCACATCAAAAAACATCTCACACTTCCAAAAGTACATGAAAATCTGTTTAACACGACAAAATACCTCTATATACACACAAAAAACAACTCTCAACACACAAAAAAGTTCTTACGCACCAAAAATCTGAATTGAAAAAAAACTCCTCTCACAGGTACACAACTAGCACACATCAGCAAAAACACTCAAACTCAACAGACACAACAACCTCTCTCCCACACAACCAAAAATCTAAACTAAAAAGTTTTTAACATCTCACACTAAAAAAAATTCTCACACACACAAAATAAGCCACCCCGAAAACTGTCCCTTGACAAAAACACAGACACAAGTCCAAAAACTCTCACACTTCAAATTCACTCACAAAAAAACTTGCATGCACGTAAAAAAAAACCTATCACCCTCAAAAAAATTGCACACACAGCTAAAAACCTCTTACACAACTGCAAACTTATTTTTTACAAAAAAAACAAAAAAACAACTCACACACAAAAAACTCTCATATATACTGAAAAAGGTTTCTTTTTTTACCAAAAAAAACGTTGAACTTTTTAACGTTAACTGGCTCAGCCATGTAGTTGATACAATAAGTGCTGCCTCCGGACTCTTTCCGAGAGTGTGTGAGAGAGGTCTGAGTTGTGTGTGAGAGTTTGTTTTTTTTCCTTTTTTTTGTATGACAGTTCTTTTGGTGAGTGTGACAGGTTTTTGGTGTGAGTGAGAGGTTGTTTGTGAGTATGAGAGCTCAATGTTTTTGTTGGCCTATATGACACCTCCATTGCCACTCAAATGATAATCTGTGCATTATTTTCTACCTTACTCTTGATACTATTTGTCCAACCAACCTAATTTGGGAGCTCCAGTCCTTTCCTGTTCATTCGCTTCGTTGCCAATCCAAAGGAAGAGCTGCGTGGAACACAAAACCACAGTGTGTCTCAGTACCATTTGTAAGATGGATAATAATGACATGGGTGAGAAACTCTCCAAACATAGCAAATAGCCGACATCTTACTTGGGCCCAAGTATCCAGAATCATGACATCATCCGTGGCCAGGTCAGACTGAGTAAAATCTCCTGGTACTTCTTCAACCTGAGAGGAGTCAGTATACAGTAAGGCGGAAACTGTAGTAGTAGAATGTGTCCAACTATTAAATCACAATTCTCTCTACTGTAATCATGATTCCACGTACAATAAGTCTTCCAGTTTTGTTGGAGCAGCCAAACAGACGCGGCAGCTTGATCACATTCTGCAGTGTCTTGGATGTCTGGTATTCCTTTTTGCCCCCCAGAGCGGACCAGAATGCAGCTGTGAGGAAGAACAATAGATTGTAGTCAATAGTCACACAGGCAGTCCTTCAACGGCAGTAATTATTTGGCTGCATCATTATACTCATTTCATTAGCACTGATATACATTAGGTAGAATTCAATGCAATCAAATCTAAGCAATAGGCAATTACAAATTACAATGGGTGTGTGTGAATAACTTGTGGATTTTCATTCTTGTGGGAATGCTGAAAGCATCCCACATATTCGGATTTTTATTCTCCTCACTTTTTTGCCGAGAAACAACTCCTACATTATACTTCCGATTTACAGCATTCGAATTTCAACTTGCTTCAAAAATTCATGCCTTCCGGGGTATATATGGCCTGATTCCACATTACTTACAGTACTCGCACAATTTAACGCTAAAGATCAACTTTTCCCCATTCATTTTCAATGGGACTTACATTGAACTTTTTCTAAGTCCCACTTTCCATGCCCACTTCCATACATACGACTGATCATCATTACTAACTCTCAGATAGTGCGTAGTGGAACACTTGGTTAAGTGTGCTGTCCACTAACCAGGAGGTTCTGGGTTTGAATCCCACCTCAGGCTGTACATTGCAAATATGGCAACTGAAATGATTAAGTACATGTTGGTTATCATCAGATGGCTAGTTTTAAAATACAGACAACATTAACCATGACTATGAAGTAGGTAAGCTAGCCCAGTCGTTAGAGCAACTGCTTCCCGCATGGAGAACCTGGGTTCAAACCCCGGTTGAACTGCATTTTAGTACATTTGATGGTTTGGTACCAACTGACTATCGTATCAGGAAATTGATTATAATTTCTCTGAGATCATTAAATCCCACTTTTGGCAGATTGCAGTTCAAGTTTTCATTTTATTCATTTATCTTTCAACTTCAATGAAAACTTTGTAATTCTACTAGTGCTGTCAAAGTTAAAGCGTTAACTAATTAATTAATCACAAAAAAATATCGCATTAATCATTGTATTACTACAGATTAATCACACTATTAATTTTGACCACAGCTGATCCTTTTTAGCCGCCAGTGGATGGTTACATTAAAGGTAGCTGTTGGAGTTTGAGCAATAAACATAACTACATGCATTAAAGTAAAGCATTTAGTAAATGTTTAAATATGCCATAGGTCATTTTTTTCCCCATTTTAAATTATGCAAATAATTAAATGATTAGAAAAAGCAGGATGAGCGTGCAGTGGATATAATTTTTGAAGACGTCCTCATAACATTAAATGTAAAAAAAAAATAACACATAACAGGTACGCTTCAAATTTAGCGGGCAAAATATGTTGGGGGAAAAAGCCTTTTTAAGTCAGTGATTAATCATGATTAATCACAATTCTAAGGTGTGATTAATCTGATTAACAAAATTAATGGTTTGACAGCTCTAAATTTTAGATAATTTATCTTTCAATTGACTTCATAAGTATTCAGCTTAGCATTCAGCTGTCAGCATTCCCACGCAATTTCTCCAAAAATTGCACTCAGTCTAGTTCATTGCAGTAGTTGCTTTTGACGCTCAATCCACAGAGGACACCCACCTGGCTCTTTTCCCTCGGAAACATGGCTGGCGCTTCCCCCAAGGAAGCCCACTACGTGCTTGGCGGCCTCCATCTCGTCATCGCTGGCGCCCACGCCTCGCCACACATACAGAGCGCTCCGCGACTTCAGCACAAACACGTCGTTGGTGTTCATGTTGGAAGCAGAAACATCAACCTGAGGGATCAAATGAAAACCCGTGAAAGTGGGAACTTTTCAGGAGGTTGAATAAGTCAAACAAAAGCGCTCCTCACCTCCACAGCCCGGGTAGCGTGGGAGGTGCTCTGGCGGATGTGGAAGAGGCGAGTGCTGCCAGTTTGGGTCTGTCCACCTTTACGTGATGTTCCTCCGCTGTGGATGATCATGGGTCTGCCCATGAACAGGCTCATCAGGTGGGGGGGCTCCTGGCCCTGAGTTACCCTCACCTGGAAAGCAAAAGAGCACAGGGAACGCACTTTTGTTTGTACCACAACTCAATAATAAGGGTCAATCTTATCTCCAACAGTGGTTCTCAAACCTTGCTCTCCAAATGCCAAGATTAAAAGATTCTATTTAATATATATATACACACACGCACATAAATAAATAGATCTTATTCATTAAGTTAATTAATTTAAAATAACCACACGTTCCACACAATTCACAATATTACATGGGAATAACTGAAATGAAACCATTTTTCTAATGCTTTTATTGATTCTATTTTATTTATGGCAGACATTTTAACTTCTCCTGACTATGTGGAATTAATTAATTTTACGGATAATCCTTAACTTGCCGTTCGGAGTATCGAATCAGTAACCCATTTACCAGAAATGTGTGTAAATGTATGATTCAAAATAATCCTTGTACGTTGAGGGCTTAGGTCAGAATTGATAGAATAGTGTGCGACCTAAAAAAACAAAATAATAATAATAACAATAATAATAATAATAATAATAATAATAATAATTAGGGATGTTCGATACTAGGGGTGTTAAAAAAAATCGATTCACCGATATATCGCGATACTACATCGCGCGATTCTCGAATCGATTCAATAATAGGCAAAATCGATTTTTTTTTTTTTAGGATTCACACCTTAAGCATGGAAGAATGTTATATGAACGGAACATTAAGCCTTAATATTCTATTTTAATGCTGTTTAAACATGAAACAGATTACAACCTCTATAAGACTGAAATTTCAGATAAATAAATAATACATTTTCATATAAATCTTACACTCTACAAGCTTACTGATTAGTATTTTCTAAATTTGAATGAAAAAAAATCGCAACAATCGACTTATAAATTCGTATCGGGATTAATCGGTATCGAATCGAATCGTGACCTGTGAATCGTGATACGAATCGAATCGTCAGGTACGAGGCAATTCACACCCCTATTCGATACCACTTTTTTTCAGTCCGATACCGATACTCAGACCCTCAGTACTCACCGATACCAACTGCCGATACCAGTAGTACATTTTGACAAATAAAAAAAATCACTAAAAGATATTTAAAAAAAGATATATTTCCTTTAATTTTGACAAAAAGAAAACAGCATAGTCACTCTTCAATAGTCTTAACGCTCAAAATAAAACACAAAAATGCTCTTTTAGTTTAAGCTTCACAATTTTCAAGTATTTCCAAACGGCTGAAGTTTTGGTGAAAATCTTGCAAGCTATCGCCAGTTACAGGCAAGGAGGACTCACTTAACGTCTTCCCCCTCTGCCATCGGTCGCTTGTACTCGTCTGCGTCACGAGTACTCGAGTACTTGAAAAAAGGCTGGTATCGGCCCGATACCGATACCTGGTATCGGTACTCGCCCATCCCTAATAATAATAATAATAATAATAATAATAATGCAGCTCATTTTAGCGTAAAATGTACTCTACACAATATACTGTGTAGAAACGTGCTAAGGAGGTGTAGTGTTCATCGACAAGTTTGAACCTGAACTGGTGATCCTCCCAGTGAGTCATCCAGCTTCACAGTGAGGAAGGCTGAAGCAGCCAGTTCATCCTGTGTAGCCTTGAGCCCTTGCCTGACAAAATCACACACACACGTTCAGAATACTTTTGTAGTATGCAACAATGAGCAACTCCACGCACGCACATACCAAGTGTATATAATTTGTCCTGTCTTGTAGGTGTAGAGGATGAGGTAACAGTCTCCGCCATAGAAGTGACCGTAGGATGCGGGATCCACGGGAACTTTTTCACCATTCTCTGCACGCCAAATCTAAAACAAGAGATAGAACTGGTTGTCACTGTTGTGACTGGGAACAGGAAACAGCTGGGAGGTGAATCATTGCAGTTGAATGATCTCACATTATTGTTGACTTGTCAAACTACGTGATAATGATAATGCTTTCTTGACTGGCTCTCATACTGTATTGTGCAGGTGTACTTGCAGTTTTTATGCGAGTATGCAGCACATGTGTTTTACCTGGAACTTGCCCTTGCCATCGTCTACCATGCCATGGTGAGCCGCCATGGCCCGATTGGTGTGCAGGCTGGACGCGTCGAAGGGCACCTGGTCCACTTTAGCAATGCGGCCAATAGTGTAGGCCTGACTCGGTCCGGTGGTCTCGTCTTTGTCCTTCCAGTCACTGAAGAACTGCTTGAACAGGATGGTCTCGGCTCCTGCGGGAAGCACTTGGAGCTGCCGGGGGACACAAGAAATGTATGATGGAGATGTGCGGGTTACAATATATACCGTAGGAACCGTGAACGCAAAAGTGTACCTGACACTTGCTGCTGTATCCTTTGTCTTTGATGAACTTCTGGCCTGCAGACATGGCGGCCTTACGTTCTGATATGTTGGCCTTTGGACCTGATTGAAGGTGATGACAATCAGACAAAAGTACTGTAGTATATCCAGTCCACTCACAGGACACTTTATTAGGCACACTTGGACAATCTAACCAGGCTCAGTAAGATGAGCTAAATCAAGGCCTTCTCTTTTGGCCTTCTGAGCTATGTTTACAACCTAAATTGTAATATTAGTGCCCTGAATTGAGATGACTATATTACCTTTCCAAACGAATACGTTCTTGTCCACTCCATTGTCCAGAATGTAACACTCCTCAGGGGACAACATGGCCTGTTTGAAAGGGCTGCATGGCGCCACGACAGACAACTTCATGGAACCTGAGGCATCAGAGATCTGAAAGGCACAACATTTGACGGATAGAGAAATAATAATGTTGAATTTTTTAATTTCCTCAACCAACAATTGCTCAGTCAGTTGTTAGAACCTTTTCCCTCGACACTCTTGATTGTTTCGTTATAAAATGAACAGAGGCTAAAACATTTTCGTTCTCACCATGTAGAGGGCACCCTTCTTCCTATTGGAAGCGTCCGCTTTGTCATCATCGGGTGTGCTTGGTGCAATGGTAGTTTTGGGTCCCAACACCTACATCATCGATCAGATGAGGTAAACAATCAATCAATGTGTTTTTACAGTGAGATGTACTGCACAGTACAGCAACATCATAAGTACAAATTGATGGTGCAATGTATGTTTCCTCCAGTGCTATAAATAAAAATGAATTGAATCAAATATAGGAAAATAAAAAAAACTAAAAAAAACTACTGAGATCAGTTTTCAATTTAAATGTATTGCACACGGAGTAAATATTGGACCTGAATAAATATGAGACAAACCGTTTCTTCAAGATTAAATGAAATGTGAATTAATTTGAATGACTTTTTAAATGAATTAATTGAATTAAATCAAAGATTAGGGCCACAGTCCTGCAGGTTTTAGATGTTTCTGTCCTCCAACACACCTGATTCTAAAGACTAGTATCGTTTTCAGGCTTCTGCAGAGCTTGCTGATAAACTGATTATGTGAATCAGGTGTGTTTGGAGGACGCAAACATCTAAACCCTGCAGGACACCGGCCCTTGAGGACCAGTATTGGGGAAGCTTGCTTTAAATACAACTGAACTGCACTTAGGCAGTGATTATTTTGCATACCACTAGAGGGAGCCTGTGGACCAGTGGTGTTTCGCTTACAGCTGAGAATCACCGAGTTAAATTTGCACGCTGTCTACACCATTTTGAAAACAACCTTTAATAGGGCTCTGACTATACCACAACAATTTAGTGTACAGTGGACCCCCACATATATGCATTTTTACAATCACAAATTCACCTACTCATGTATTTTATTTTATTTATTTATTTTTTTTACCGTTAATTGCAGAAATCACAATCTGATTTTTTTTGTATGGCAAATGAGGGACTATTAATTATATATGAGCTTTAGCTATTAGTGTCATGGTTTTGCTCTCAGGCCTGTTTGTTTTCATTCCAGCACCCAAGTGATTGGTGGGCGTTCCCTTCTTAATGACCACACCTGTTCCACATGGTCAATCAATGGACTATAAAGCCACTGCGCCACCACTGCCGACTGCCAGATTATTCATCTTGCTCACTGCTGTGCAGCCAAGTGTTTATTCTAGCGTTTTCATAGCCTTTCATAGTCTTTTCACGTGTCTTGTATTACTATGTCGCCCTTTGTTGTACTTTGTAGAATGTTTGGATTTTAGTTTGCGTTCTCTCACCTAGACTTGTAGTGTTACCTTTTACGTGTGCGCTGTTGGCCACGTTTTCCTAAGTTGAACTTTCTATTTCGTGTTATATGATGTTTGCTGTGAATCCTTGCGTTTTGTAAGCAAGTGTTTTTCGTTAATTGCTATTTTTCTCCTTGCCCTTTGCAAGTGTTTTTGGTTGAGTTGTTTTGTACTGGTTGTTTGACCAGCTTTTTCGGTTGTTTGTTTCCGCGCATCCGCAGAATAAATTCTTGATCCTCCTTTCTCTGGTCTGCGTATTTTGGGATCCACTCTCGCCGGCAATCCCGGCCGCGCCTAACAATTAGAGATGAGGACCACGCCCAACTGCAAATACTGAAACACTGCAAATAATTTGTCTCCTGTAATTTACCAGTAAAATTACATTTGTCCAATTGTATTTTTTTTTTTTAGCTACAGAAATAAAATAAAACGGGTCATAATTCCAAAGTGGTCTGAATAAGGTTGACGTTTTTAGATGCCCTGTGTATCTTTAAAAAACAAAAAAACAAAAAAAAAAACACTTTTGTACCCTGTCATTAGTCTTCTGTGGCCTTTCCCATCTGTTTACAAGAGAGTTGGCCCCAATTTGGCCCACGAGCAGCTCATTACAAACGACAGCATTGTGCGTCTGTTCTCACGCTGACTATCTCGCTGGACGTGACATGCATCATTACAGCTTCCATCTTGTGCTCACAGGAGAGCGACCACTTTTGGGATCCACCAAGGGCGGCTGAGAAAATGAATCGTGCGTTTGCGGCAACGTCACCTCCGTGATTGCCTGCGGCTCTTGGCCCTCCTCCACCATGTGCAGCTTGGCTCGGCCGTTCCGCTCGTTGTCTCGGATGTGGATGGCCACGTGGGACGCCTTCAGCCTCTCGTAGCGGTTGCACTCGCTGCCGCACCAGTGGTAAATTTCCTGGTGACAACACAATTAGGGTTCAATAACCTCTAATAATTGTGACTGGTCATGAGATCTTTTTGTAATAATTTTTTTAGGGTACTTCTAAACAGGGCACAATGTTAGTTCATGTTAGAATGATTATCGGTGAGCTCACCTGTGAAGTTAAACATAGCTTGGCAGTCTTTGTGAGATTTAGAGGGACTAATTAAGTTAACCCCTTATCATACGAGCAATTTTGCCGAAAATGCTTTAAAAAAAAAGTTGCATTCAAAGTAAGTTTGAAGCCGTTCCTGAACCATTTAGAGTATTGGCATAGTTTATAATTTTTTTTTTAAGAATGTTTGCCCGCCAGAGACCATCCGAATTTTAAGGGGTTTTAAAATGTCATAGTTGTTGTCTCTTATATTGACTTGCAAATTTTTGCATGTTGCCATTGTTTTTTTCAGATTTCTTAAAAAAAAATATATATATATATATATATATATATATATACACAGACCCGTCACCAGAAAGAAATTGTAGGGGGGGCATTACCTTTTTTGGGGGGGGCACACTTCATCAACCTAAATCTAATGTTCATCAGGTTGAACAGCGGCATTGTGACAACTGCAAAAGTGCTCAGAAATATTTTCTGTCACTTAAAAGCGGAAATCTGAAATCTAAAAGACAAACTGAAAAAAATGTGTAGTTCATTTTGCATTTATTCAACTCACAAGTTCATTTGAAACAAATCCACTCTTCACTTCTGTAAACAACTATGTCCGAATGAATGACTCTGTGACCCAGCCCCTTCTATCTGGAATTGGCTAGCAGTTGCCTTCATTTGCGTGTTGGATTACGATATGGACAAAATTTCCTTTCATTTTTGCCAGACATCTCTATTCTTTGATCTTTGACTCAGCATGAGACTTCACATCATTTTACTTTTTTATGGTGTATTTTGTGTTATTTTATTTCTATACTTATACAGATTTCTTTTTTAGTAGAAATTTTATTTGCGTGTATACTTATCTACTTAGATTTACTCTAATTAATTTTATTTTGTGATATTTTGTTTCACTTGTGTCTACTAAAAGACTAATTTCTATTCCATGCACAGCACTTTGTATGCAGCAATGGCTGTTTTAAAGTGATTTAGAAAATAAGGTTGAGTTATGTCGATGATATACAGAAACAACATATGGGTTCAGTGAAAAACTAAGCAGAATATCAATCCAAAAGGATGTGTAAAGTGCTGTTTTTTTAATTAGAACTTAGTGACAGTCATCAACATGAACAAACTTGGCAATAAAAAAAAGAATTCAACTCACATTGTACTGCAACTGCTTTAGTGATAAATAATTTTATGCTCCTTAGTTGTTGTTGTGTATGTGTGACTGCTTGGGTCTGTTAACAGCATACTGTGTATTGCTACAATTCATCCGTGCTGTGTGGCTTGACTAATTAAAATAAAAGTTTGACACTCACTTGTAAACGTAACCAGTGGACTCAGGATTCCCATTGATATCAACTGTGTCATCCTGGATCGAGGTTTGGCGTTTGGTGGCTCCCATTAAAGCGGCACGACTTGCTCACTGCTCAGTCTTTGTCCCAGCGCTAGCCGGCAAATGCGCACTATCTACCCGGAAGTAGATTTGGCTAAGGCACGTCTGCAGAGCGCGCGTCTCCCCCCCACCCCACTCCAGCCCATCCCTCCTGATCCGGATTGTAATTGGCTAGCCTTAGTTGTCAATCAAAGCCAAACATGAAAGGAGGTATGTGGTTGGCTGGCACTAGTGATGTGCTTCTCGGGTCGAATCCCCGAAGCGTGTGCCGAGTAATGCAGATGAGTGGTTCATGAACGGCGTGTCAATGCGTGTGTTGATGACGTACGTGGTGACGTTTGAAGCCCCACGAAGCAGGTGTACCACGTGACTGATTCAGGAAATGATTCGCTAGGTTTGAGTGTAGTTCGAAATAAAAGCGGCAAAGAAACGCTATGGATTCCCCTTCACTTTTTGTGTTTTCGGGTCCCTTATTGCGCTACTTTTTTTGCTTTTGGCATTCGATTTGACGAGCTTCTTTTTGCGATGGAACCAGCAAGAAAGAGATTTTCCCTTGTTTAGGAGCACTTTGAGCAGATCTCACCTCAGAAGGTAATGCACTGTAATTACGGTACTATTTTAACAGATTCCAATAATAAAATAAAATAAAATGTGACAACACATAAAATTCACATTTTTCTGTTCACAGTTGAAAGTCCCCTTCAGTACTGGGAATCACAGAAATATACGCGTCCAATTCTATACAAACTTGCTATCTCATATCGATGCACCCCTGCTTCATCAGTACCATGTGAAAGAGGTTTTTTTCCAAAGCAGGTGAAATTCTCTGCAAAAAAAAGAAACCGCCTGAGTCCAAAAACTTCGGAAAAAATAGTTTTTAAATAAAAATGAATAAGCACTTTATTTTACCTCCTTATTTCACATTTTCACTTGTTGCATAAGCACAAACATAGACAAAGTAACACAGAACAATTCATGTTAAAACACTCTTCAAATATATATTCTTTTGTATTTAGAGCATGATTTACACCCCACCATTTTATTGCATGCACCAAGCATGTTATACATTTTTCTGTCCACATGATGGCGTAGTCGAGGAAATGAATCATCTTGAAGCCCCGACGTGTGTGTGAAGCATTTCACTGCAGGGCTTCACTGCTTTACGGGGCTTCATTTTGCCATCACTAGCTGGCACGCCATGCTTTACTTAAAACAGAAGACGCAAGTTTACGTGACTGATAGGACGAATACTTGGTGAGTCATCTTGCTAGGGCGGGCACGACTGACTGACAGGGCGGGCACGGACCCCCAAGGCCCGCCCATGGCGACGGGACCGTATATATATATACAGACACGGCGCTCCGCATACGCTTATCACGCACTGCGCGTAGGGCACCAACTGCCTAAGGGGGCACCAAAAAACAAATCAAGCCCGTAAAAATAATCATATTAGTAATTCTAATATCAGTGTCTAATATTTAAAATAAAAGCTTGTAAAGCATGTTAATAAATACAAAAAATAACGTAGCATTATTTACTTGACCATCGGTATCGCTGGTCTATGTTGGTGACCCCAAAGGTAGTTTGTTCCTATTAGGGAAGGGGGAGGGCTGCGGGGTGCACTTTTGCTCCAACGGAGCAAACTACTAGGGAAAGGGGGAGGGGGGTGGAGTGCACTTTATGCTTCAATCGCAAATTTGGCAGAAGTTTATTCTTGGATATCTGGACATGTCATCAAAAAGGCATCAAGAATTGGGGGCGGAAAAGAGGAAAAGAAAAAACGAGATGATGCTCGCGCGTCACTTGCAGGTATGACAATGACAATTTGTTTATTTTGTAGCAGCTACGTTTACATGACCACAGTTAGCAAAAAACAAAAAACAAATCAAAACAAAAGCAATCCAAACCGCCGCAGTGGAATGGTTGTGACCAGCACGTTCATTATACGGTATGTTAAATGGAATGTGACGAGACAATATTGTTTCATATGGAACGGCCAAGAGCGGCATCTACTGGTGAAAGTGTAATTTGAAAATAATAATAATAATCATCTTAAGGCTAAGTAGATTTCCTCATTTCATATTCATAGTTTTAACATTATGTCCAGAATTTTTACATAGTGCCCTATCAGTCCTTCTCTAAAAAGGTAGATTATTAAAATTTTCATGAACCTGTGTTTTAAATATAGGCCTGCACAATACCATAATCCTAATCAATTTAGAAAATGTTTGTACCATGGTTGGTTCAAAACCATATTTCATTGTAGAATCCCTGAATATTGTCTTGTATTTCTGAATACAGGATCAATGCTTCAATATGTTCAAGGTGTCATAGTTCGGTTCTCAGCCTATTGTGCTTTCTCTTTCAGTGCCACTAACGAGGGAGGCGTTCCCCAGCGCCGCACCTGCTACGCGTTAGCAATCAATGCTTTAAAAGGACTCCGAGCTGCCCTCTCCGGTGTCGGATTATTATTTGCTCACCAGTGTGTCCAAGTGTTCTCCGCGTTTCCAAGTTTGGTAAAGTCATAGTATCTGTTTTGGTCCTCGGTTAGTTTGTATTCACGTGTGTGTATATCCGCGTCGCTTTCTGTTTAATCCGCCTTTGATTGTTTCCGCATTCTATTTCGTGTAGTCCTTGCCGGGTGCAAGTGTTTTGTGTTTGCTATTTTGTCCTTGCCTTTTGCAAGTGTTTTATGTTACATTCGCGTTCTTTGCCATTTGCTAGTGTTATGTGTTACATTCGTACCACAAAACATTTATGCTTAGGGCACCAAAATGGCTAGCGCCGGCCCTGTATATATATATATATATATATATATATTTATTTTACCCACCATTTATTTGCATTATCAAGAGGACAAGTATTGGAATATTTGTGGCATTATTTCAACTACTTTTACCCGACCTTGGTTTGTCCACATTTATGGGTTCACTTTTACTTATTTGTCATTAATTTGAGAATGGATTTGTTGTAATTACTACAGCAAAATAAAATATTTTACATATATGTTTTATTTTATGAAATGAAATGCAATTATTTATAATTTAATTAGTTACTAAATAAAACTAAATGTGAAAAGCGAGCACATATTTTTCTTTTTTAATAAAAAATAAACAACTTTATTTGTTGCAAAAATTCAGCTGTTTTCCCTAAAATTGGGTGATAAAATGTCTTACTTATTCATTTCATTTATCATATTAAATTATTTTGTAATTGAACTATTGCAAATACTGAATTATTAGTAAAACAACACATTAAGTATATTTGATTAAATATTGGTTAATTAATTAAAAGCATTATATTTGTTCTTATTGTAATACTTTTGTTGCATTAATTGAGCAATTTCTCCTGTAATTGGTTCATTAAAATTGATTTAGTCATTTGTATTTATTTTCATCTTGTCAAATAATTTGCATATAATATGTTGTAAATGATAAACTAAAAATATTAGTAAAATAATTCATTTTAAATACATATTGAACATTTTTATTCAAATAAACAATTGGCTAATTACCGTATTTTCCGCACTATAAAGCGCACCTAAAAGCCTTCAATTTTTTCAAAAGCTGACCATGCGCCTTATATATGGATCAATATTGAGCCGCAACAGGTCTCGCTGTCAAGACGCTATCGGTCACCCTGCACGATCGGTGACACGCATGCGCAGAAGATCCCGCCATCTTGGATCGCTAGTTAATACTAATACTTTACCTCAGAGAAAATAATAAAACAGCTGTTTATTCATTTTGGGAGTGAATGGAGTTGTCAGAAAGCTGGTTTGTAATCTATTAAAAAAGTTTGACTGACCTATCTGACTGTTTTGTTGATATTCTCTTTAGCGCAGCACCATCTAATGGATGCATAACATAACCCCAGCCTCTACTGTAGCGCCTTATATATGGATTTTTTTTTATTTAAATATGTCATTCATTGAAGGTGCACCTTATAATGCGGTGCGCCTTATAGTGCGGACAATACGGTAATTCTAATTCAATGATTTATAATACAACTAAATATTTCATAATTATAGACGTCAGGTTCTCATGGCATTGAATTGATCGCAACTGGACTACTCTGTCTTAGAAGACATTTGGCTGCTGCAATGCTAACTAAGCTGTGTTGTATGACCTGACGAAGCATCCAGTTGCAATCAATTTAGTGCCCTCAGAAGAAATGATCTGGATCATTAGGAATATGTACATTCATAATTATAGTAAATTATTTTACATAATTACACACATACACGTTTAAACTTATTGTTTTATTTTACTCCATCTACGTATTACCTTGCCCATCAATTAGATTTAAAGCTGCTCTCTGTAACAATTTGGCTAAAATACCTTTAAAATATATATTTTTTTATTTGGCCATTTATGACAAAAACATCTTCGAAGTAGCAGATTAACACCTGATCTGTTCTCATTGGGTACTCCTGCAGGCCTTTGGCCAATAGTTTTCAGACTCGATTCCGGTTCGAATTTCCTGCCCTCATTTGCCGATGTGACGTCAAGTGCTCTTTATTCTGTACTTGAAGAAGGGCGTGTGCAGTTTCATTTTTCGTCAACAGGTGGCAGTAGCGATTCAAAATTGAAATTTCTGCGTTGAGTAGCTTGAAAGATCAAATGTGACCATTGAGCATAAAAGTCTTCCTGCACCTGGCCTAATACGATCGGCAAATCATTTGGCGCATGTTTTATAACGTGTTGTGTCCCAGCATATGAATCCTCTCATCCACACTGTCATCCAAAGTGAGTGAAATGCGTGAGGGCTCACCTTTCCCAGGTCAATAATGAAGCAGTCGCCCTTGTTAAAGCTGGCCCAGGACATATCCACCTCCGTGGCTCTGATGATCCTGCGACCTTTGACGTGCAGCAGTCGTTTCACGTTGGCATCGTTGGTCACCACGTGTTGAAATCCGGACGCCACGCCACCTTTCTGTCACAACGTGTTGATTGTTAGTCATCTGACATAGCGGAACACGATCGGAATTAGGGCAAACACATGAGGGAGTGAGAAACACAATTAAGCCTGAAAACTATTCATACCGTGGCTACATTTTGAACTCAACTACATTTGTATTAGCTGGAAATGACGCAGGAAAGCAAAAAAAAGGGATCTTATCTATATATTTTCTTGATTGCTTTTCTTCTTTAAAGTCATGTGTCCCCATACTTTTTACACCAAATACTAATTTCCTATTAGGCATGGCTTTGGCACCATCTTGTGGCATCTAAGGGCGTTACAGGAAAAACACAAAAATTCCCTCTAACTCTCATATTGGATTCTGCTCCTAGTTGGATTTAGGGACACTGTACTTATCGTAATTATTTGATTGTCACAATTTTCCATGACTCGTGATTTACAAATTCTATAAGCAATAATCGAATGTAGGTGCAATTGTGTCCATGCAAGAATATTATGAAGTGATTCTACCTTTATTTAGCCCTCTGACGGAAACCAAAACTAAAACGCTTTGGATACCACAGGGTGAAGATAAAGTGCTATACTGTAAAAGTGCACTCAATTTATGATTAATCTACAATGTGGCCGACAACAAAATGAATTGAACACCCCCAGATTAGGGTGTGGACAATTTGGGGAATAAGTGTACATGACGGGGTTGTAGGTTTGCTCATTTGGATGATTTGATGAAACAAAGAGAATGGCTTGAACCTCACACAACGCAAACCACCGCAAACCAAACACAAACGACCAAACAGCTGTCAGATGAAAAGACGATGCCTGCAAGCAGGAGGACCTGCGTTGTACCTTGCAGGTGGAACCGTCTCGTAAAGTGCCGTCCTTTGAGAAGCCGTGAAGCAAAACAAGTATACAAGTCATGCAAATGGAATAACAACAAATCAACAACAGCCTTCTGTAAAATAATCGTCTTAAGTCATTTTTTTGCAGATTTTTCAAGAATCACAAAAATAGAATCATTTGCATCATGAGGAGATAATTTAGGCAAAAATAATAATTTTGCACAAAAAAAATGACTTAGGCAATTATTTTAAGAGGGTGGCGATATGCTCATGAGTGGATGAATGGAGACAAATGAACAGGCCTTTTGGTTCATGTGGGGACAAACAACATTCCTTCTTGTGGAACAAATTCTCAAGTTTGCCTACAAGGGTCTCGCCACAATCTGGAGGAGTGGCTTCAAAATGAAAACCACATTCACCAGCCGCTCGCCCTTCTCAAGAGCCGGTCTGTAAAACTTTCCATGGCAACAATGTGGCCTGTATTTGTCCTGATGGAAAGATTGCGTCCTGAAGGACTCGCCAAAACTATGAGGAGAATGGAAGTACACAGTTCACTGCCAATGAAAATAGACCATTCTTACAAAAAAATGGGCTTAAAAAATGAAAATGAGCAATATTTGATGTCATTTCATCATGATTATCCAACAAAAGAACAGAACATTTTGACTTTTTAAATAAGTAAACACATCTAGCCACATATTCTATAACACTATGCAAATTAGCCTGTCAGGTTTTGCATGTATGCTCTCATGTCAAACATATTGCCATGTTTTACATTTTTAAATAACATAACATCATGCCCAACTGTTTTTTAGGCCAAAATTCGTGCAGAGAGAAAGAGTGTTTTGTGTGACAATTCCAGCCAGCCAAGGTTAGAGGAGGAAGTTTGAGGCAACAAGAAACAGATGGGAAGTGCAGAAGTGGCCTTGCAACATGTTAGCAGCCACAGTCATGGATGCGGACACGCCCTGGCATGGAAATACTGAAGCGGGGGGAAAGTAGTCAGTGAACTTCAGACTCATTATGGTAGCTACGCGACAAAGTGCACTGGGTGCCGACAATCATTAAACCGCAGAGATATATTTCAGTCACGTGGTTGTGGTTATTTTTGCACAATTTCCGCTGAAGTTGCGCATCATAAACTGCAGTTTTTAATCCACTCACGTTGTTGACAGCATGCTAGGAGACAGCGGAGACACTTAGTAACAAGTTCTTTATTGAAACATTATCCTCAACTCTTTTATCTGCAGTAATTATTTTTTCTTTTATGGCTTGATGTGTAGAAAGAATATCTAACCAGCCATTAGGTCAGTTAAACTTTACACAACTGTGTGGCTAAGTCAGAGTTGGGCATAATATCTGATACCGTAGCCTAGAGTGGAGGCTAATGGAGGAAATACAAAAAAAAATATTGGTACCCCTACATAACTTGGATCTGACAAAGTAATAATAAATATAATACATCATTGTCAGATTGCACCGTCCGTCGTCTTTTTTGTATTTTTATTTTATTTTATTATTATTATTTTTTTAACTAAAGTGTACTTCATAAGAGATGATCAACAAGGACACCACTGTTAAAAACAACCCTAAAAAAGCAAGACTGGAGTTTGCCAAACTGCATGTTGACAAACCAAATGTCCTATGGACGAAGCAGACAAAAACTGGAACAGCTCCCTGTTCATTAAAACAAAGCAAACCAAGAAAATAACACGTCCGTCCCTCCTGTAGGTTTTTCTTTCATTAACATAAGAAAATACCAACAATTTTGTGAGTATACTCTACAGGGCTTATTTTCTTCTGTCAAGCTCACCTTGTACGTGACTCCCGTCTTGAAGTAGCCCAGGAAAGTGTTGGATTCGCTGTTCTGCAGCTCCCGGAACTGCACCGGCCCGCCACCCAGGAATTCATCCAGCTGGGTTGCAAAGATGGCTGCCGCGCCGCTCTCGTCCTGCGAGCACTCGTCACCTGGAAAGAAGTCACAGTGGAAATTTGGAGTAATTGACGCCCACCCAAAAGGTTTGTAATTACCTATCGATACCACAAGTTGGCAGCAAAAGACTCTTTTGGTATTAGACAAGGCTAGGCGAGAGTTCTTTGGCCAAAGCAGTATTTTGAACCACTTATATACTTATTCATTTCATTTCATCCTGTCAGTGCTCCGAGATTAACTTGAGAGATGTTGTGAGCATGGCGCGGTGTCCTTATGGCACCTCTGAGTCAAGCACGGAGACGCTGACTCACTTCAACCACATCTGCTGGAAGTATCACGAAACAAATCAAACTTTCCCTTCAATCCACAACATTCCAAATCACCAAAATCCATGTAAGTCGGTGGGATTCATTTTTGGATCGTGTAATATTGCCAGTGGTGGGAACCAAGCACAAATGAAGTTGTTTTTGAGGTTATCTGTACTTGAGTAAAATCTGTACTTTCTACTCCTTCCTTTGTCAAAATAGGTTCATTGCTGTTTGTTTGATTGTTTGTTTGTTTGTTTTTGGGGGGGGGGGGCAAAATAAGGTATTCTTAAAGGTCAAACATACTGTATATAAAAAAATATTTACCATTGCTACTTATTGGCAGTCAAATCCAATTTATTTTTTTTTTATTTTTTTTTTTAACTCACAACGCGTATATACTTCTACTTCAACTCTGATTCTTGCAACTCCAACATGTTGCTTGCAGATTCCCATCTGTCTGCCAGCAAACGAGTACGGGCTGGTCCCTGTCCCCCGTGGGCCATAAGTGCATTCCCAATGTGACTCTAGGTCTGATTTTACCAACATTTACAGAGAATGAGGAAAGCTCAAGTAGACACCAGATATCACTTTGCATGTCAAGTTGGTTTGCATGCGAAGAGAACTGAGACGGAAAGTTTGCAAAAGAGGGAAGTTGTGGATTGTCACGAACAGCTGCAACATTTCGAGTTGTGCAGCAAAAGTGCTTGCGGAGCATGTTTTAACAATGACGCTGGCTGCCTGATGTGGATTGCACGCACACAGGAGCCATATTATGTAATGTTGGATGGGGATATGCGGGGGAGGGATGGCTTTTTCTTTTTATTGTATTATGGATGTTTTAATTGTTCAGCACTTTGAGTTGCATTTGAATGTATGAAAGGTGCTATATAAAATAAACTTTGATTGATTGATTGAATGTTTAACTCATTCACTGCCATTGACGGAAAAAGACGTCAAATGATGCATTTTTGGGCTGGCAGTGAATGTGTTAAGTTGCATAACAAATTACAGTGTACTGCAGTGTTAGGATTGTATTGAAATCCAAAGAAAAACAAAAACGTTTTTCAACTTCTAGTGGTTTTTAATAGTTCAAATTCCACAGTTCCCTGCTGTAAATAAAAGCGGGTGTGTCACATTGTGGCACATCCCGGTCTTACCGATCCACATGTGTATGTAGTATGCGGGCGCAGCGGTGGTGAAAAGCAGTAAGTAGGCATCTCCGGTGTAGAAGTTTCCATACAGAGTCTTCGGAACGGGCTTCAGGTCCAAGTTCTCGATGCGCCACACCTGCAGGCCCGGCTGCTTCCCTGCGTTTGCAA
This sequence comes from Festucalex cinctus, assembly GCF_051991245.1. Classification (NCBI taxonomy): domain Eukaryota; kingdom Metazoa; phylum Chordata; class Actinopteri; order Syngnathiformes; family Syngnathidae; genus Festucalex; species Festucalex cinctus. The sequence continues at coordinate 46,451,623 of NC_135411.1, forward strand.
ACTCCTTGTGGGACACCATGATGGCTCTAATGGTGGGGAGGAGACAAAGAAGGATGTTGAATGAAGGATTTTGCATTGCAAAGTTACACTGTGACAACAAATTTGCCAACCACATTCAAGCGTAAAGGAGAAAACAATGGCGAGAACACGCAAATGCCACATTGTTCACTAAACTGCTTCTTGAACTTTTTAAACAAAGTACCAAGTTACTTGGATGTGCTACATTATAATTATCACTACTCTTTTTTTTTTTTTTTTTTTCTAATAAGAAAAAGTTAACTTCGCACATCTTGTACATGTGATACAATTGTATTCACTTGGAAATCCAATACACAAAGTTTGGAGAGAAAAAAAAAAGAAGAAGTGCCACCTAAATAAATTCTTACTAGATTAAAACAAATCCCCCACCCCTTTTTTTTCAAAAAAGAAAGGGGGGGGGGGGGTAGCAACAAAGAAAATGCTCAGAATTTAAAAAAAATGCTAAATTGGGTTTTCTTGAGTCAAGGTGGTGCTGTAATTGCTTTAAATCTGGCTGTTTTAGTCAAGTTCCTGTTTTATTCCCATATACATTTTCATAAATTCCCATAGAAAGTGCCCCAACTTTGCAACTGTAGTTTTTCAGTTGTCTGTATGACTGTTTGTTTAAAACAAGACAAACGAGTTTTTAATGTATTAGTCACCTCTCGCAGCTTCTGTCCAGCTTCTGCTTTCAGCAATTTATGACATTTAAAAAAAAATGCTTTTGCTTTTTCTAATGTGCACACCACAACCACCAGGGGCCTGTATAATACTTATTTGCACAAAATGGTCACACAAATAAACTCAGTAAGCTACAGTAATATTGTTTTTTTTTCAATTGTTTTTTTTATTTATTTATTTTTTTTATTATTTTTTTTTTTGCAGAGGCTACAAAATATGGATGGATGGATGGATGGATGGATGGGAAAAATATATGTCTGAGTATTGCTATATTGTCTGTCGACAGAAGTTGCTGCACCATTATAACAATTGCGACATTGATGCAAATTTCGTTGCTGATCTCTGGCATTTTGCATTGTGTGAGTTAACATTATATTTTATCGACAAAATTATGTGGTTTGGTTAAATACACAAAGTGTAATTCTCTTTCCTGTTTAGTTTTCCAGTAAATTTAAAATGGGTGTGGCAATATTTTCCACAGTAACCTGCTGTTCACAAAACCAGCAGCGTGTTTCTGAGGTTTCATGATTTTCCTTCCCCATTCAAACAAAACCACAAACACCCCCCCCCCCCCCCCCCCAAAAAAAAAAACAAAAAAAATAACAATACAAGAGTGACATATATGAAACATGACCAAGAAAATGGAACTTTGTCAAGCAAGCATGAAAGGCATTTGTTTTGGCTTTTGCACTATTTTTGCATTATCCATCTGCCACACACATGCAGGACGGTAGTCAAACTGTAATCTGTCATCCTTCAAAAGATTTAAGATTACACAGATTATTTGCCCTCCCACCGCCCCATCCTGATTACACAAGAGCCAGATTACAAATTATTTTGAGGCAGTAGGATTATTACTGAATTTAAAAAAAACAAAACATCAACATCATATACAAACTTTTGCGTGTTTGCAGTTTGAGTAAGTTTAAAGTCTTGCATTTAGAAAACTGCTAACAGTTCTCATCGTAACGCACCACTAATGTGTGTAAATGGGCTGTGGGGCGGTTTTATTGCACAGCTCATGTTACAGATGCAGGAAAACGCATGCTAGACAGGGCTGGTCAATACATTCTAAAGCAAGCACTCAGCTTGGTTTCTGAAGGATTGCATTAAAACTCGATTATCAATATGTGCCAGCCACTTCATCATATGTAGCCGCATTAAGGCAGCTAAAACTACAACAACAAAAGGATGGAATGATGGGAACATGCAGGTCGCCAGACATGGGAATCTTTTTGTAGCTGGAGGCGGCCTATTACCTTGAATTTTGTAAGTGCGTTATACCTACGTTGAGGTCACAAATTCACATCTTGGGTACACAATATACATATAATCAGTTTTGTGGCTACTAAATGCTACTTTGTGGCTACAAAATTGATATAACCTTTGCACGAAATACAATTTTTGGGGTTTAATATTATCATAATCAACTCGGGATGTCTTGGTAAGCAAATGAAGAGCACCTTGGCTGGAAACTACAATACACAATTGTCTATAACATTAATTAAAATATTATCCATTTGTATTTTATGCACACATTATACAAATAAGTATTGTATGTACAATATACTCATTTGTGGCCACGAAATAGATATAACATTTATTTGCAGTCCTCTAGCAATCCATTTCTCAAGAAAGTGCCCTCCTAAGGGGTAGGACTAAATCAGTTGTTTTACTTCTTCCTATACTCCCTGTGAACATGTAAATTCGGACTTTACAATTAATTGTTTTCCTTTTCAACGTTACTTTTCTTCCTTTAACTTTTATTTTAGATTTTGTATTGCATTTAAAGGTTCAATAAAGCAAACCAAACCAATAATGTGCGCAATATTGTGCCAAGAACTCCGGACATCGTGGAAGTTAAATGGAGTGCATATTCGCCGCCACATTATTACAGTTTCTACATGAGGTGCGTTTCATTTGCTGATTCAAGTCTCCCGGAATTACAACTACTATCCTACACAAATGAGAATTTTGTGCGTTAAATTATCGCACAATTTAAATGTTTGCCCCTACTTTCCAGGTCTGAGGGCTTTGTACACCACCAACGCACAATAATAGACGTTTGCAGAGTGGAATCAATCCTCTTGAGACCGTATGCACAGATGCATACAGCGACATTATCAAGGACCTCACAGTGACTTTACGAGAGTAATCAAAACTCTGCAGCGTGCTAGTTTTATTGTTACAGACGAATCGCTCCGGTAACGTAACATCGCTCTTTGTATTTAAGCTGTTTTCAAGTTTGGTTTTTTTAAATCTATTCAATGACTTAAAAGTCAAAGATTAAAAAGACATCGGTTTCTTTCAAAAACATACTTTAATTTGGAATGAGATCAAATATTTGCGACCAAGAAAAAAAGAGCACGATAACGTAAAAATAAGGTTACAAATGAATTGACTTACATTCGGAGAGGATGAAAGAACAGAAGTGTTGTCGGAGGTTGCAGATGTGGGAGTGACCCGATTCCGACGCGCGCGCGTGCGTGTTGTCAAGGGGGAGGAAGAGTGAGCAGTGGAGGAGGTTGTCTGAAATCGCGACACTTTGATTGGTTGACTAGAGCAAGACAAAACAAATAAACATCCAGATGCTCTTCTAATAAAAACACGCACAGAGCCTGTGTTTAATAAACTTACTGATGGCAGATGACGGCGACTTCCTGTCCTTTTCCGGATATAAAATGTGTTCAAACAAGGATGGTACAAAGTTCACCTTAAACACAGAGTAGTAATGCTAGCAAGGTGGCTGTTTGCTTTTGGGCTTATAATGTGTGTGTCTGAAGGCAGGAAATGTTCCTTAAAAAAAGAAAAGAAAGTAATTCTAATACAAGTTGGGAACCACTGCTAGCTGGTAAAAGTAGCTTGCCACTTGTTGCTAGGCAGATTTTATAGAACACACTCATTTTGTACCCTAAATCTGGGCTCCCAATCCTCATCGAGACCCTCATCGTGTGGGGTTTGTATACGTTATTGCCACAAGGATGTGTTTACATTGTACAGAAACAATGCTATGTAGGGTGTAACAATAAAATGAAGCCATTAGATGTAGAGGGTGGGCCAAAATGTATGTTTGTGGAAAGCACAAAACAGCAGGCTTCTACTAGGAAGCAAAAAAAAAAAAAAAGAATCGGCATTACAGGCCACTTTAATGGTGGCGAAAGTTTCAAAATTGTGATTTTTATTATTATTATTTTTTTGTATCACAATAAAACTGGCATTTGAATATATATGCATCTCCTAATTCACACTGAGGTCATTTGTTTATATGAAAATACCCAACTGGTACTTAGAGTGTCAGCATGGTGAATGTTATCATTGAACAGGAAGTGACACCAGCCCCACTGGCAGGCCCGAGACAGCTGATGGTGCACATCCTCAGCCACAATGGATTACAATCTTATTATGTCAGGCTAATCTGGAACGCAGAGGAGAAAAGGGAGTAACTGGAAGCCAATTTTCACAGTCGGAAATAAATATGAGCAGATTCGTTACTTACCATGTAGCAACATGCAGCAGTTTAATCTTCAGGATTTTGTTGTTGTTGCTTCGATGAAATGAAATTCTCTTTCAATTCTTCCTCAGTGCCGTGCTTTGTTTTTGTTTGTACTATATTATGGCGACTGTTCATCTGTTTGTGGAAAGGGCATTTTCTATTCCAGTATGCAAAACAAGCTCGATAAACGGGCGTGGCTAGTTCATCCATTCTTAAATGTTATGGTAACCACTTTCGTCATTCATGCATGGAGCTTGACTTGACTCATGTAAAGGTAACAAGGTCAGCTGTGACCTTACAACAAAGCTCCCACTGAGGTTCTGATCCAACCAGTTGTTGCTCATAAAATATATCCTAACATCCACTGAAATACAATTTGTCTCTGTGAATGTGATAATGGAACAGTCAAGTATGGCACCAAAGGCGGATAACCAATTCAGACCAGAAAAAATTCAAACACATCCCCTTTCGCATGGAGAAATGATTTCAGCAGTGCAGTCTTCAACATTAAAAAGCAGCCCCTTTTGACCAGTGGTGGGAATCAGTAATACACTTTACTGTACTTCAGATATATGTACTTCTTTTCAGTATTGGATTGCAGCGGATGAATAACTTCAAAATCAAGTATTCTACCAATTATCCCATCGCGTAAGCGGAGAAAAACTGTGAATTAATAAACACCTTAATAGTGTTATTTTGGGCTCGCCATACGTATTCAGGTTCTACTGTACTGTGACTTTGGGCGTGTATGGCTTTAAACGGCAGAGCCTAGTCTTGTGAGTGATGTGGGCGTCATGAATAAGAGTGTAGCCTTGACTGGCATGTTTAGTGACAGCATGAGTTGTGGCCATCAGTAACTCGTGCATGAATGTGCTTTGTTTCCTTGCCATTGGTTCAATGAAGCAACTGAAAGTGCATCGGTGGCTGTGTCCATCCTTGACTTAAATACGTGGACATTACAATAAGTTCTAACTAGCGAAGGGAGCCTATATTCATTCATTTAACATCCCTTTGTTACCCTGTGATATCGATTGTAGATGTGTTGCTGAGGTACACAAAATCCTCTGAGTAAAGTGTGTGACTATAGTCACACACACTGGGTTGTAATTATAATTACAACCCAGGTGGCTGTTTGTCAGTCCACAAGCCTCATGTTTGATTAAACAACACTTGTCAAGTCGTGCTTTGTGTGTCTACCACTGCACTTTCAACCGCCCTAAAATAATACCTGCAGGCTTGACTGTCTTTTCCAAACATGCCCAGCTGTGACACTCGTCCGTCTCGTTTGTCCAGTCGGGAAAGAAAATAAGATGACACTGCTGAGGTGACCATTTGCAAAGCCTTTCAAGAATGATTGTTCAAGGTAAACACATAGGGAAAAACTATACACTGAACTGTCACATCATTAGGTATACCTGCCGAAGCCATCTATCCATACCAGGACTAGAACTATAGCTATCTGTAAAATTCTATTCTCCATAGAAAGTGCCAGGGAGACAAAATAAATGTCATGTGCTCACAAAATGGAGACTAATATTGATTATAGACAATGTGAAACCTTCAAGTCTATGTTAAAAAGACAACATAGGAAGTTGAACAGAGGAACTAGAGCACCAAGTGATGACATTGCAGCAAACCACATCCTCATTCTTCAAGGCTCTTAACATGAAGAAAGCCTGAAGAAGAGGAAGAAGAAGAAGCATGAAGAAGCGATCCTTGAAAATGTAGATGCTCTTCAAACATCTGATTAATTCAGTCACACAGACATGAACAGGACAGGACAGGATATTAAAAGCAAGACGTGTCTTGCAGGTTTCTGTTTAATGTGTACAATGCAGAAGAGTAATGTCTGGAAAACGTTCTTACCGTGGCCAACAGCAACCATCACACACAACAACGTTAATTCCCACAAACTTGTAAATTATATTTTGTAAATTAACACAAATATTATTTAACGGGCCATTCGCAGTTTCACTGTGTGAGCTGTTTAAGATAAACGTTAATTGATGTCATATACTGATCTGGACAGCAAAAGGTAACTGTACATCAAACTGTTATGGCACAGTTGCATATGTGGAAAACAGTTCAAACTACAGAGAGTTCAGTGGTTTTGTTCAAATGCCATTTATTATGTTTTGTTATGTAAGCCACACAGTTGGATCCCAGACCCAAACCAAGTTGAGTCACACTTGACTTTCACTCCAACCTTCATTGGGGACGCTGAGCACAAAAATTCCTTTCTTGGATTGGAAAGCGGCAGTTGCTATGGTAACAGGATCCCTTGGTCACCAGTTGCATGAGAACTAAGATCGAAAAAAATCTCTGGAGAATTACACAAGTAAAAATAACATTTATTGAAGTATTAAAAATGGAAAGTATTACGTATATACAGAAGTTTAAAAAGGCATCTGACATACACATGTTCTATATAATCATTTGCAAGCTGTAAGTTCTTCAATTGTACCACAAAACGCTAGTGAGGTCATTCCCAGAACAATATTGTACTTTTGACTTTAATAACTTAATATTAAAAGTAACAGAACAATTGCTGATGATGATGATGTAAACATGACTTCTCTTCTCCACTGCTTTTCATGCTTCCCTGGCGTCCATCTGAAGGCAAACTGTCAGGCCTGCGGGCCCAGCCCGCTGAGTGTGCGTGTGTCTTCCAGGTGTGGTGCATTGGAGTCAAGCAGCAGGTGTGTCCAATTAATCAACAGCCTACTTAAGCCAGCCTCTGACTCCACCAGATCGTCACAACTCCTGAACAAGTTTGTACATCCAGCTTTACCTTGAAACCTGAACCCACCTTTTATTGTCTCTCCTGACCAGCATTTCCATCCTCCTTTTCAGCCCGTTGTCCTGCCTGCCGACCCAGACCTTGACACACGCCTCGCCACCCAGAACCAGCCCCCAGCACCAAACGGACTGCAACCTCCTTCTGGCCATCCACTGTTGTAATAAAACTTTGCCAACTCATTCATTCTCTTTTCTGCATTTGGGTCCCCCCCGCACCGGAACCGTGACACAAACATTCATATCAGTTTCACAGAATAAAATGCAAACAAATGAAAGTTAGTTCCACATGGAATGTGGCGGCCTTGTTGTCTTAGATGAAGTAACAGATGTTTTGGCCATTGTTTAGTGTAGCACAGGAGCAACACTGTTTCCATTTCTACTGCTTCTAGTCGAGCCACATTTTTAGCTAGTCTGCTAGAACTTTGTTTTCAGGTCACTGTGCATTGGGACTGTGTAGGGAGTGCCTTGAGATACAAGTTTAATTCGTTCCTGACCATGCTCAAAAAGTTATTTATTATAGTGGACACCAGGATACTATGGGTGTAATGTGTTGTAAACTTACCAAGCTTATATGTAACATTTTTAACATGAACATCATGCAAATCAATTTGCGGTTGTGATTGGTTAGCTTGAATCCAATCATGAGCCAGAAGTGTTGACATCCTCCAAATTATGCGTTTTTATTGGTTTAACACGCAAATATGTCATGTCCACAGCAACCATCTATGGGTCCAAAGGGGTAAAGCAGCAAAATCCAGCTGTTTTTAACCTATCTCGGGGGCGGCCATTTTGTTACTTGCTATTGACTAAAAATGACATCACAATTTCTGAGGGGTCAGCTTGAGAAAACAGGTGATCTGTGCTTGGTCATTGCCTGAGCCCTGAGCAACTGTGATGCCAAAATGGCCGCCCCCTGAGGTGGATAAAAACGGGTGGATTTTGCTGCTCAACATATTCCACAAACACAGTATTAATCAGAATACGGTGTGTTTAGACTAGTGGGGTTTCACAGAACGTAATATTGCGAAGAACAGTTTTCGGCTTCCCCTTTTAAATCAGCTTTCCCAAGTGAAATAAAAGGAAATCCATTCCAGTTCCCCACCCCCCCAAAAAGCACAAATGTTTGTAATGTGTTTTAATTTGAAAAATAGCACTCTATAATACTGTACTAAAAAAAAAAAAAAAAAAAAAAAAAAACATACAACAATGCCCTAAACAATGTAAAGAACAAGAAGAACAGTTGCTGCACCCGCTCGTGTGCAGTCCATGGCCACCTGCTGGTAGGATAATACAGAGAAGGAATAATTATGATAATTACTTGCTTTAAAAAGTGTGAGAAGCGGTATTGTCGAGAATGTGTGTGATCATGACGTTTCCAGACAAGAGGAAGCCACTGATATAGATTCATCAGTGTGTTTTCTTCATTGTGTGCTTCATTGTGTCCTTGATTTGCAAGTTTGTTGTTGAGCTAGTATTTTTGGAGGTAGTACTTAGTGTAATAACTTCTACAAACCACTGATAAAGGGGAATTGCCTACACACACATTGTAATGAACTACAAAATGGCCAAATCATTACACAGTATTGGGCACAACTTCCAATTAGGACGTCATTCAGAATACAGCCTAGGGATCAGTCAGCAAGTTTTCCTGTCATAGCCATCCATCCATCCATTTTCTTGACCGCTTATTCCTCACAAGGGTCGCGGAGGTGCTGGAGCCTATCTCAGCTGACTGTGGGCAGTAGGCAGGGGACACCCTGCACTGGTTGCCAGCCAATCGCAGGGCACACAGAGACAAACAACTCATTTGAAGAATATTTTATTTAAAAAGTAAAAATAAATATGTAAAATTTCTACACAGGGCCACATGTGGTTCCAGAGCAGCAGGCTATTGAGCCCCGGTCTAAATCTACGTCTTGTTAAATGGTTCTCCAGTTACCTGAAGGCTACGTCCACTCTGCGATGACCCCGAGGAGCTCCACAAGGATGAATCCTCCTGATTGGCTAAAGTCTGATTGACGAATTGCAACATTCCCTTCAATGAGCTCACGTGTTCGGCCGGGGTGTCCGATCCGACCTGCTCATCCTCTCCCTCCTCCACGATGGTACGGTCGTTGCTGGAGCTGCTGTCTCCCACCATGTAGGTGAGGGGGTCAAAGGAGAGCTCGCAACTCGATGCTGGCTCGGCGCTGCTGAGTCCCTGCCAGCTGTGGTCTACCGAGTTCGAGTAGGACTGCCATGGTTGCCGGCTCAGCGCCTCCCTGAGCGTAGCCTTGAGGCTCGGCGGGAGATCCAGGGACAGGTCGTTGCTACAGCTCTGGAGCAGGAGCTCAACGCCCGCATTAGATGGAGCTGAGGTTTTGGTTTGGGAGGTCTTGTGAGTGATTGATGGAGAGATGGCGGTTGTTGGATGCATTTTGGGAGAGGAAGGAAGACAGTGAGAGTTTGAGGAGTCCTCATGGCGGGGTGTGAGTGGACGGACAGACGACAGGGAGCCAATGGGATTGTACGCAGCTGGATTGTGACATTTAGCTGCTCGCTCCAGACTGGAGATCTTGGCTTGGAGACGAGTCACTTCAGACTCCTGGTCGTGGAATAAGAAGTTCACCAAAGTTATCAGATGACTCATTTCAATTCAACTTGAGCTCTTTTTAAACATAGAGATTATAAAAGTACCGTATTTTCCGCACTATAAAGCGCACCTAAAAGCCTTCAATTTTTTCAAAAGCTGACCATACGACTTATATATGGATCAATATTGAGCCGCAACAGGTCTCGCTGTCAAGACGCTATCGGTGACCCTGCACGATCGGTGACGCGCATGCGCAGAAGATCCCGCCATCTTGGATCGCTAGCCAATACTAATACTTTACCTCAGAGAAAATAATAAAACAGCTGTTTATTCATTTTGGGAGTGAATGGAGTTGTCAGAAAGCTGGTTTGTAATCTATTAATAAAGTTTGACTGACCTATCTGACTGTTTTGTTGACATTCCCTTTAGCGCAGCACCATCTAATGCATGCATGACGTAACCCCAGCCTTATATATGGAAAAAGTTTTAAAATATGTAATTCATTGAAGGTACGCCTTATAATGCGGTGCGCCTTATAGTGCGGAAAATACGGTAAATGGTCATCAGAAAAATGAACGCTAAAGTTCAGACACCTGAAATTGACTCCAGTACAGTAGCGACAAGTGGTGACTTAAAGCTAAATGTATTACCTTGATGAGCAGAGACTCATTGGAGGTCTCAATGGCCTTCTGAGAGGAGTCAAGCTGAATTTGGAGCTGAGCACTAAGCTGCTCCAACTGGATTTGGAGCTGACTATTCTGAGCCTTGATGTTCTCATACAAATTACGGCTCCTCTCCAGCTGAGTCTGGAGATGACTGGCTTGGGCCTTGGTGCGGTCTAACTCCATCTTAGTGTCTTCTAGCTGGGTTTTGGCTTGGTCCAGCTCCATCTCCTTCTGCTGGAGTTTAGCGGTGAGCTTCTCCTGCGAGGATGACATGTGCGAGGACACTTTGAGGAGCTGACCTCGGTTCTGCTGCAGGGAATCCAGCTGACCAGGAAAATACAAAACACTTTTCAGCTTATTGTGGAATGGAGAACATGTTGGCTAACGTGAGATACACTTATTGGTACGTGGGCGCCCTCTGGTGGTACACAAGAGAATCTAAAACTAAGAAAGAAACCCAAATACAGTATAGTTGTTTTTAACTTTTAAGTACAATATTTTGGATTTAATTTTTTTTAGGAAATGTTTGTTTTTACACAATAAAATACAATCCACCTATGTATGAACAAAATTCACTGGAAATGCACATGTAAGTTCATGCACATGCCATGAAGATGCCCCTAACTTCCATTAATAACTCAGGCTAAACAAGACAATACTTGGCTCTCATAATGTATCCAAAATAATCCAAAGAAGATTGTAGTTTGGTGTACCTCCTTGTTGTGCTGCTCCCGCTCCATATCCAGCTCCTGCTCCAAAGAAGCGACCATGTTCTTCAGCCTGGCCTCGGACTGTTGCCAGTGTGTCTCCTTCTGAGCCAGCTCCTCCTCTGCATGGCACAGCCTCCCACCCTGCATGCATATGTATGTAAACATTAGGAACCATAACGCACGCACAAACATGTGACGCATTTGAACGGTGTTTACCGATTCCTTCTCCTGCAGCTTGATGGCATCCAGTTGTGAAGTAAGAGCTTTACAGTTACACTGGGCTTTCTCAAGTTCTTGCAGGATTGTATCAAGTCTATGCTGATGGGATTCCTGAAACGCACCAGCAGTGGGATTTGAAAGATTAAGTCATAAAAATAGAACATTTGAATTGAGTCACGGGAATAAATATTAACATGTAAAAGTTGTAAGTGGTGGCACGGTGGATGAGTGGTTAGCACGTCTGCCTCCCAGTTCTGAGGACTCCGGTTCGAGTCCAGGCTCCGGTCTTCCTGGGTGGAGTTTGCATGTTCTCCCCGTACCCGCGTGGGTCTTCTCCGGGTACTCTGGTCTCCTCCCACATTCCAAAGACATGCTTGGCAGGTTAATTGGAAGTTCTGAATTGTCCCTAGGTGTGCTTGTGCGTGTGGATGGTTGTTCGTCTCTGTGTGCCCTGCGATTGGTTGGCAACCAGTCCAGGGTGTCCCCCGCCTACTGCCCAGAGCCAGCTGAGATCGGCGCCAGCACCCCCCGCGACCCTTGTGAGGCATAAGCGGTCAAGAAAATGGATGGATGGATGTTGTAAGTACAGGTCTTTATTAATCATGATATCAATTAAAATAATTGTGATAATTATTTTTCCCATAATCGACCCAACATGTTTCCAAAAAAAGTCATCTCAAGAGCCGAATTGCCATCGGTTGTACTTGTGCCATAAACCACCGGATAGATTTATCTCCAAAACAACGGTTCCTTTTGTTCACTGTTCTCACTCTAGGCTGTCACATGTACCGTCCTTTTTCAATTTTACCTAAGACATTTTCTTATAAAATGAAAAGACATGGTACATTGCGACCCGATTTGGTCTGTTATGTCTTGTTGACATGACGTCGGTCATGTCCCCTTGGTGTACCCAAACACAATAATGTAGGGCTTTGGAGCGAAATTTGTGCACTATAACCTCTCACGGTGAACTTAATTTGATCTCTAAACTTCTGGTATTTTTTGGCAGAGTTGAATGGCAGAATTTGCAACCATATGATGTGCAAAATGTAAGAATTGACCCCTGACACATTTCTTGGGACAGAGTGAGCTTTTTATGCCATCTTTTTTAACTCCTGACCTTTGTTTGCTGGAGGTCCCTCTGTGTGTCTCTCAGCTCTTCTTCTTTGGCCTCCAGACTTTGCTCCAGTGCCTTCACCTTGATCTCCATCTCCTGCTTGTGCTCCCGAATGGCCACATCCAGTTGGGCCAGCTGAGGAACAGACGGCGAGGCGAAAGCATGTGATTAATCTGATAAAGTTCACCTGATACAGTACACATGAGGCTTATTTTTAGTACCAGAGTTGCTCTCTGCTGGAGCTCCCCCTGTCTTTCCTTCAGTGCACTGTCCATGTCTAAAACCTCATGAGTCCTCTCTTCCAACTCCCTCTGGGTCTCACTGTGAACACGCACGCACACACATTACCTTATGATTAACAAGGTCATCTTATGTAATTCATTGTGAACATTAGGTTTATAATTAGTTTATATTTGTCGATTTGTTATGCATGTCGTACAGTAATTAAGATGCAAATTAAATTGTATATTTTAGAGTCATTATTGTGTGTTTTTATGCCATTACTTTTGCAGGAACAGGGGTTGTTTTGGGAGTAATTTTTAAGGGGCTTTGCGTATGCTCTGACATAAGCATGTCGTGTGTGAAGACCAATGAACCAAGTCTTGCGGTCGTACAGTGACATTTTTATATTATTAGTGTATGTACACTTTAGTGCTTAGTATACAGTACAGTAGCTGCAGGCAGTAGGTTACAAAACAGCTTTATAGATCAGAGGTACAGTATGCACCATCTTAAAAGAGCAAATGATTATGTCACAAAAGGAAATAAGATCCATAAAATTGACACATTTGTCACACAGACATATTTCACGTCAAATAGCAAACATTATTAAACACAGAAATGCATGTCATTATATCACAGTTGTCATATGTATTCTCAGTATAAAAATCAAAAGTTCTCATGATACGGTCTAAGAAAAGAACAATTGTTTCAAACACAGATGAGTGAGAGAAAGATCCCAGCAAGACTCCATCACGTCGGTAGAAGAGTTCACCAGTTTACCCTCACCTAAGACGTATGCTCAGTTTTTCAACCTCCACTTGCCGCTCGTCAGCGATGCTTTGGGTCCTCTGCAGGACGTCTTTAAGCAACTGGAGCTGTGTCAGAGTCTCAGCCAGCTCCTTCTGGACTGTCTGCAGCTGGCCCTCGAGGAGCTGAAACTTTTGAACGCAGTTGAACTTGTCTGTCTCGCAGCGATGGAGCTTCTCCTCCAGGTCTACGACTAAAGACGGGAGCAGGAAATCGTGAGCATCTTGAAGCAGAATGTGACGATGATAGACTTTTATATTGAAAAAAAATCCCTGCTATATTTTACTTAGGTTTTCGTTTTGTTTTTTTACGTGACCCAACACAATTTTATCCTATCAAATCAATTTTACCGATTCAAATTAGTGTGCCTCCTTACCCACATGCGAGGGCATTACAGTACCTTAACTCATTTGCTCCCAAAGACGTATAAATGTTTTTTTTGTTTGTTTTAAGTGTCACAAAGACTTATTTATATGTTGTTTTTTTGTTTAATTTTTTTTTTTATGCTAAAGCACACAGAAGGCTTTGATCTCTCAACTGCAAAGACCTTTGCAGAAATGGTAGTTATTACACAAACGGCCAGCAGGTGGCAGCAGAGCAAAGGAGATCAACCAGGGTCATGTTGAAAAAAACCCTCAATTACTCACAATTCTAAATAGATTTGTGAAAATTGATGAAACTTAGCTATATTCTAATGCTTATTGCTGTAAAAACGGAAACAGATAGAAATATACTTTTTTTTTTCCTGATGAAAGAAGAGACTTTAATCTTTCTTTTGGTCGGCTCCATGTTTTTACAGCAATAGAACACAATATTCTGTGGGCCTTGCAAAATCAGTCAAAATCCAGTAAAACAGCCAGGAGCGAACGGGATTGCTTCTGTGAAAATGGCTGGGAGTGAATGAGTTAATGACGTGTGGGAAATAGCGTGTGGGAAAGTTGAAAGAAAAAAAACAAACAAAAAACAAAAAAAGTCTCACGATGCAGATTTTATCGTCTGGAGCAAATCCCTGATGATGAACGTGGGTTCAGTAGTGTAGTGTATTTGTCTTACCCAAGTCATTCTTGTTTTCAAGCAGGCTCCTTGTTTGCTGCAGGTTACTGTCCATGATGCTGATCTGAGTTGTCTTGACGGTGACGTCCTTCCGCAGACTCTGCAGCTCCAACTCTTTAGACAGAAGCTCCACTTCATAGTTTTTCGCCTCTTTTGTCACTTGGCTTCAAATAATATGAAAAACAACAAGGTTCTTATCATGAGCATTTTTGTTCCATGCAAAATTTGACATAAAAATCGAAAACTACAAAGGCATTGGATAAAATGCAGCACATTAAGTCTTACTTGCCTCACCTTATCATGAGAACAGCACCCATTTTTGATTAAAGAGAACCCTCTGCAATTGTTAGGAATTTAACAAAAAATCTTCATGTGACACATTAAAAAAAAAAAAAAAATTCTCTGAGCTTTTTAAAACGTCACAATCCAGAAGAAAGGAATGACTTTAAACCAAAGCGGATCCTCACTTATATATTCCCGCGTATTGATGGATGCGAGAGGCAGAGCAAGAGGGGCGTTGTCACGCCTACTAGCTGGATGTGGTGCAATCATAAGACACAAGACTGATACAGCATAATGTTTGATTATTATCAAACGGGCCCACATATGACGAAAGGAAAATATCCTACCTAAATGGTATTTGCTTTTATGATGGTGGAAACAGATGGAAAACAAGCTGCTGATAAAATTATTCGATGTATCTACTCATGGGACGGCACTGCTGTTCTTACTTGAGCATTTCAGACAGCTTAGTATTCTGTTCCTTCACGTCATGTATGTCTTTGTCCTTCTCCACACTGTCTTCCCGTCTGGTCCTCACCTCGTCATGCAGAGCTGCTCGAGCTCGTGCCAGCTGATGCTCCAGCGTGGACACCTACATGCAAAATACAGCATGCCATTGTATGTTGCTGCCACTATGGTCTCACAATTTAGAATTCTGGCAAGTGTGTGGGGGAAAGACGCGGCTCTAAAGTCACACAAAACGTGGGACAACTGTCACGTACCCAACTTCAAACCCTGACTTCCTAAAACAATTACCAAAAATGATAGATTAACTGATAACAATAAGCAACACTTTATATATATTTTTATAAATATTTTCAAATGATTACTTTGACAAGATACCCAGGAAATCACAATGTCCCATCAAGCATTCAAACGATTTTGTGCAAAATCTTTTCCCGTGAAATCAGTTTGTTACTTACCTGTTTCAAATCAATGTTCTGTAAGTTGACCTCATAAACTACTATTGGGACTTTCTTTTGTACTTTATGCAGTAGTGGATTCATTCAGTTAGTTCAACAGTGCATCCAGAAAGTATTTACAGCATTTGAATTTTCCCACATTCAATGATATTACAGCAGACGTCATCAACGTGGTGCCCACGCCACCAGGTAGCCTGCTAGGCCTGTGCGAAAAATACAGTAGCTCACCACTGATAGGACATTGTGATCATTTGAAAATGTAAACAATGGCAGAGATTTATAGTAATAAACCATTGCATCTGATATTCACCAGTTTCTTAATTATTGTGATAAATCAGTAATTAACATGATCAGTGCCCTGACAAAGGTCTACAAAATACATATAGGAAATTTTAGAATCTTAAACTGGCCATGTTGAGTGGCTCAGTCTCCTGTTTAATGGATTTAATTCTTCTCAAAATTCTATATGCAAAACCCCATAATGAAAAAAGGGTGATTTTCTTTCTTTTTAGGTATTCACAAATATATTCAAAATTTTGTAATACTTTTACGCATAACAAAATGTTTAGAAAGTGAAATGTTTAATACTGTCCAGATTCATTACACAGTACTGTACTTATCAAACACTAGCACTAGTCTGTGTGACTATGTCAGCTCAGCGCACTGAATGGACAAAAGTGTCTTGAGAGTTGGGACACAAAGTCACAAGATAAAAACACTTGTGTGCTATTTATGTGATCACAAGATTAATATGCATATCCCCTGCAAGCAATGCTTTGCTATTTCTTGCAGATGCAACCCTTTAGCGCTCGAGTCCACGGACACACTTCATTAGCAGCTTGATCATCCATTCGCGAGTCAGACCACAATCACCGTGGGTTATACATTTCTGAGATATTGTTATGTAATTAAAGTATTTGGCAAAAATCTGTGCTCATGAGGTGCATCAGTTTTACTTTACGTAAGTATACGGTATCTTTTCAAAACAAAATCTGAGAGAATGATGGGTTTCTTAAGTTGACAATGAAATGTAGAAATAGTGTGACGTGCCAAAAACTCCATTACATAGAACACTGAAGACATCTATCCAACCATTTGTGACCGGCTCTGGCAAAAAAAAGTCCTAAAAAAAACCCAAAAAAACCCCCCCAAAAACCTCAAAATCAAAATTGAGATATTCATATATTCAAATTGGGCGGCACGGTGGCCGAGTGGTGTGGAGGTGTGGGTTTGAATCCCACTTCTGACAGAAGAATTTTAGCGAGCAACCCTGACTGGATGGATAAATTGTTTATCTGCCAAAAACCAATGCAAGAACCAACAAACCCAATGAACCAAACAGTACCAAAAAAAAAACTAACACCTTGCGAGCTGACAAAACTAATAAACCCACTAGTGAATAGTTTTCAAACACTTAAATGTGTCAGGATGGCCGAGCAGTCAAAGGCGATGCTGTTAGGTCGCAATTGCCCCTGGAGGCGTGGGTTCGGATCCCACTGCTGATAGAGAAGATTTTTAACGAGCGACCCTGACTGGATGGATATATTGTCTATCAACCTTGAAACAATGCAAGAACCAATTAAACAAACAGTACCAAGAAAGACTTTGCAAGCTGATAAAACTAATAAACCAACCAGTGAAGAGTTATCAAGCACTTCAACATGTCAGGAGGGCCGAGTGGTCTAAGGCGCTGCGTTCAGGTTGCAGTCTCCACTGGAGGCGTGGGTTCGAATCCCACTTCTGACAGAAGAATTTTAACTCGCGACCCAGACTGGATGGATAAATTGTCTATCTACCTTAAACCAATGCAAGAACCAATTAAACAAACAGTACCAAGAAACACTGTGCAAGATGATAAAACTAATAAACCAACCAGTGAAGAGTTATCAAAAACTTAAACGTGTCAGGATGGCAGAGCGGTCGAAGGCGCTGCTTTCAGTTTGTAGTCTCCCCTGGAGGCGTTGGTTAGAATCCCACTTCTGACAGAAGAATTTTAACTAGCGACCCTGACTGGATGGATAAATTGTCTATCTACGTTGAACCAATTAATCAAACAGTTCCAAGAATAACTTTGCAAGCTGAAAAAACTAGTAAACCAACCAGTGAGGAGTTATCAAACCCTTCAACGTGTCAGGATGGCCGAGCGGTCTAAGGCTAAGGCGCTGCGTTCAGGTCGCAGTCTCCACTGGAGGCGTGGGTTTGAATCCCACTTCTGACAGAAGAATTTTAACTAGCGGACCCTGACTGGATGGATAAATTATCTATCGACGTTGAACCAATTAATCAAACAGTTCCAAGAATAACTTTGCAAGCTGAAAAAACTAGTAAACCAACCAGTGAAGTGTTATCAAGAACTTGAACATGTCAGGATGGCCGAGCGGTCTAAGGCGCTGTGCTTAGGTCGCAGTCTCCACTGGAGGCGTGGGTTCGAATCCCACTTCTAACAGAAGAAATTTAACTAGTTACCCTGACTGGATGGATGAATTGTCTATTGACCTTAAACCAATGCCAGAACCAATTAAACAAACAGTACCAAGAAACTTGTTGAAAGCTGATAAAACTAATAAACCAACCAGTGAAGAGTTATCAAACACTTCAACATGTCAGGATGGCCGAGCGGTCTAAGGCGCTGCGTTCAGGTCGAAGTCTCCAGTGGAGGCGTGGGTTTGAATCCCACTTCTGACAGAAGTATTTTAACTAGCGACCCTGACTGAATGGATAAATTTTCTTTCTACTAGGGGTGGGACAAAAAACCGATTCGACCGAACCATCGGTCGTCAAGGGGAGCTAAACGGCCGTATCGGTAGCAGAATTGTCAACCGATACAAAATCCGCCGGGAATCCTTAGATACATTGCTTGTAAAGCTGTGGACCGGATATCGCGTTGCTGTGAATCGGTTGTGAGTGAGGCTTTATGGTTTTCATAACAATAGCAAGAGTTCTGCACCGTGCTCTACTTGTTTTGTTTACATTTCAGTAGCAGCACTATTCAAGCTACTTCCGTGTTTACAGAGAGCTAGCAAAGTAGCGCTCAGAGACGCTTCATTCCCCGGATGTTGTAAACATAATGCAAAGACGTTACGCACCTTTTTTGGGAGGAGGGGGGCCGCCTACCGTCAACGCCGTGCTCGCGACACGGCGCGCGCGCGCGCAACGAGTGACAACATACAAATGGAGACAGTTAGCAGAAGCCGGTGCCGTACATCTCGGTATTTCCCATGGCTATCGAGTCCTCTCGGTGCACTTGTATGTCCCGGGCCGGCGTTGGTACTGCGCGCGAGCCAAAAAGAATAACTCCCGTGACGATCCAATGCATGGATTCAAACGACACAGGTATGTCCCACAGCCAACACACCAGCTAAGCTAAAAGCACACTGCAAGTATCTCATTTCTCAGTTTGTGGCTCCCTGTCAATATACACAACTAGCATGAGCAGCAGGGAACTGAGAAGTGCCCGCAATTACGTCATCAAACTCAAAATGAACGACAGCCCAAAAAACAAAACAAACAGTCGTGATTCTGTGGTCATCATCGTGTCTCAGATTAAAAAAACAAAAAAGATGTCATACATTAACCAAAAATGAATGTGATGGCAAAGAAAAACAAAAATTGTTAAAAACAAAAATTATTAATAAAAAGGGAAATGCACTTTTGGAAATATTTTTGGACATATTAAGTTGTTAAAATGTGTTTGATAGATTTATTGTTCCATAAGGTGGCTTCATATTTCTTTTGGCTGGACGGTAGGTTTATTTCATGTCTTAAATTTATGTTTCTGAAATACTTCACAATGTGGACATATTCTGTTTAATTGTGTTGGTGTCTTTTTAAAGGTTAAATATTTATATTTCAAATTGAATTATCAGCCTTTTGTTTTCCTGATCCTGATTTTGAATTAAAAAACAAAAACAAAAAACAATTATAACTGTCAATAACAACTAATAAATATTTAAACTGATAAATTTTTCAGTCATATCGCCCAGCCCTTTGTTCCGGTCCATTTAAATAATTGATTCAATATATAAAAATATATAAGACATTGTTGTTGTTCTTTTTTTACACATTTGTAGATACTGTAAAAATTTGTGGTGTTTTAAGATTAATGTTTACAAGCAACAAATGTCACTATAAGTTTTGAATATTGAAATTAATCGTATCGAATCGAAAATTGTATCGGTCCCAAACTTAATCGAACCGTATCGAACCGTTCTGTTCTGAAAGATAATCGTTTTTCAATCGAATCGCAACTTGTGTATCGAGATACATATCGAATCGGCCTCATGTCAGAGATTCCCACCCCTACTTTCTACGTTGAACAAATTAAACAAACAGTACCAGGAAACACTGTGCAAGCTGATAAAACTAATAAACCAACCAGTGAAGTGTTATCAAGCACTTAAACATGTCAGGATGGCTGAGCTGTCGAAGGGGCTGCGTTCAGGTCGCAGTCTCCACTGGAGGCGTGGGTTCGAATCCCACTTTTGACAGAAGAATTTTAACTAGCGACCCTGACTGGATGGATAAATTGTCTATCGACGTTGAACCAATTAATCAAACAGTTCCAAGAATAACTTTGCAAGCTGAAAAAACTAGTAAACCAACCAGTGAAGTGTTATCAAGCACTTGAACGTGTCAGGATGGCCGAGCGGTCTAAGGCGCTGCGTTCAGGTCGCAGTCTCCACTGGAGGCGTGGGTTCGAATCCCACTTCTGACAGAAGACTTTTAACTAGCGACCCTGACTGGATGGATAAATTGCCTCTCTATGTTGAACCAATTGATCAAACAGTACCAAGAATAACTTTGCAAGCTGACAAAACTAATAAACCAACCAGTGAGGAGTTATCAAACTCTTCAACGTGTCAGGATGGCCGAGCGGTCTAAGGCGCTGCGTTCAGGTCGCAGTCTCCACTGTAGGCGTGGGTTCGAATCCCACTTCTGACAGAAGAAATTTAACTAGTTACCCTGACTGGATGGATGAATTGTCTATCGACCTTAAACCAATGCCAGAACCAATTAAACAAACAGTACCAAGAAACTTGTTGCAAGCTGATAAAACTAAAAAACCAACCAGTGAGGAGTTATCAAACTCTACAATGTGTCAGGATGGCCGAGCGGTCTAAGGCGCTGCGTTCAGGTCGCAGTCTCCACTGGAGGCGTGGGTTCGAATCCCACTTCTGACAGAAGAATTTTAACTAGCGACCCTGACTGGATGGATAAATTGTCTTTCTCCGTTGAACTAATTAAACAAACAGTACCACCAAGCACAGTGCAAGCTGATAAAACTAATAAAACAACCAGTGAAGTGTAATCAAACACGTCAACATGTCAGGATGGCCGAGCGGTCTAAGGCGCTGCGTTCAGGTCGCAGTCTCCACTGGAGGCGTGGGTTCGAATTCCACTTCTGACAGAAGAATTTTAACTAGTTACCCTGACTGGATGGATAAATTGTCTATCTAACTTAAACCAATGCAAGAATAAATTAAACAAACAGTACCAGGAGTCAAAACTTCTGACAGAAGAATTTTAACTAGCGACCCTGACTGGATGGATGAATTGTCTATCTCTGTTGAACCAATTAATCAAACAGTTCCAAGAATAACCTTGCAAGCTGACAAAACTAATGAACCAACCAGTGAAGAGTTATCAAGCACTTGAATGTGTCAGGATGGCCGAGCGGTCTAAGGCGCTGCGTTCAGGTCGCAGTCTCCACTGGAGGCGTGGGTTCGAATCCCACTTCTGACAGAAGAATTTTAACTAGTTACCCTGACTGGATGGATGAATTGTCTATCGACCTTAAACCAATGCAAGAACCAATTAAACAAACAGTACCAAAAAACACTGTGCAAGCTGATAAAACTAATACACCAACCAGTGAAGAGTTATCAAAAACTTGAACGTGTCAGGATTGCCGAGCGGTAGAAGGCGCTGCTTTCAGTTTGCAGTCTCCCCTGGAGGCGTGGGTTCAAATCACACTTCTGACAGAAGAATTTTGACTAGCGACCCTGACTGGATGGATAAATTGTCTATCGACCTGAAACCAATGCAAGAACCAATTAAACAGTACCAGCAGTGCAAGCTGATAAAATAAACCAACCAGTGAAGAGTTATCAAACACTTCAACGTGTCAGGATGGCCGAGCGGTCTCAGGCACTGCGTTCAGGTTACAGTCTCCATTGGAGACGTGGGTTCGAATCCCACTTCTGACAGAATTATTTTAATTAGTTATCCTGACTGGATGGATGAATTGTCCATCAACCTTAAACCAATGCAAGAACCAATTAAACAAACAGTACCAAGAAACACTGTGCAAGCTGATAAAACTAATAAACCAACCAGTGAAGAGTTATCAAAAACTAAAACGTGTCAGGATGGCAGAGCGGTAGAAGGCGCTGCTTTCAGTTTGTAGTCTCCCCTGGAGGCGTTGGTTAGAATCCCACTTCTGACAGAAGAATTTTGACTAGCGACCCTGAAAGGATGGTTAATTGTCTATTGACCTTAAACCAATGCCAGAACCAATTAAACAAACAGTACCAAGAAACTTGTTGAAAGCTGATAAAACTAATAAACCAACCAGTGAAGAGTTAACAAACATTTCAACATGTCAGGATGGCCGAGCGGTCTAAGGCGCTGCGTTCAGGTCGCAGTCTCCAGTGGAGGCGTGGGTTTGAATCCCACTTCTGACAGAAGTATTTTAACTAGCGACCCTGACTGAATGGATAAATTTTCTTTCTACGTTGAACAAATTAAACAAACAGTACCAGGAAACACTGTGCAAGCTGATAAAACTAATAAACCAACCAGTGAAGAGTTATCAAACCCTTCACTGTGTCAGGATGGCCGAGCGGTCTAAGGCGCTGTGTTCAGGTGGCAGTCTCCACTGGAGGCGTCGGTTCGAATCCCACTTCTGACAGAAGAATTTTAACTAGCGGCCCTGACTGGATGGATAAATTGTCTGTCTACCTTAAACCAATGCAAGAACCAATTAAACAAACAGTGCCAAGAAACACTTTGCAAGCTGATAAAACTAATACACCAACCAGTGAAGAGTTATCAAAAACTTGAACGTGTCAGGATTGCCGAGCGGTAGAAGGCGCTGCTTTCAGTTTGCAGTCTCCCTTGGAGGCGTGGGTTCGAATCCCACTTCTGACAGAAGAAATGTTGCAAGCTGATAAAACTAATAAACCAACCAGTGAAGAGTTATCAAACACTTCGAAGTCTCAGGATGGCCGAGTGGTCAAAGGCGCTGCTTTCAGGTCGCGGTCTCCACTGGAGGCGTGGGTTCGAATCCCACTTCTGACAGAAGAATTTTAACTAGCGACCCTGACTGGATGGATAAATTGTCTTTATCTGTTGAACTAATTAAACAAACAGTACCACCAAGCACAGTGCAAGCTGATAAAACTAATAAAACAACCAGTGAAGTGTAATCAAACACGTCAACATGTCAGGATGGCTGCGTTCAGGTCGCAGTCTCCACTGGAGGCGTGGGTTCGAATCCCACTTTTGACAGAAGAATTTTAACTAGCGACCCTGACTGGATGGATAAATTGTCTATCGACGTTGAACCAATTAATCAAACAGTTCCAAGAATAACTTTGCAAGCTGAAAAAACTAGTAAACCAACCAGTGAAGTGTTATCAAGCACTTGAACATGTCAGGATGGCCGAGCGGTCTAAGGCGCTGCGCTTAGGTCGCAGTCTCCACTGGAGGCGTGGGTTCTAATCCCACTTCAGACAGAAGACTTTTAACTAGCGACCCTGACTGGATGGATAAATTGCCTCTCTATGTTGAACCAATTAATCAAACAGTACCAAGAATAACTTTGCAAGCTGACAAAACTAATAAACCAACTAGTGAGGAGTTATCAAACTCTTCAACGTGTCAGGATGGCCGAGCGGTCTAAGGCGCTGCGTTCAGGTCGCAGTCTCCACTGGAGGCGTGGGTTCGAATCCCACTTCTGACAGAAGAAATTTAACTAGTTACCCTGACTGGATGGATGAATTGTCTATCGACCTTAAACCAATGCCAGAACCAATTAAACAAACAGTACCAAGAAACTTGTTGCAAGCTGATAAAACTAATAAACCAACCAGTGAAGTGTTATCAAGCACTTGAACATGTCAGGATGGCTGAGCGGTCCAAGGCGCTGCGTTTAGGTCGCAGTCTCCACTGGAGGCGTGGGTTCTAATCCCACTTCTGACAGAAGACTTTTAACCAGCGACCCTGACTGGATGGATAAATTGTCTCTCTACGTTGAACCAATTAATCAAACAGTACCAAGAATAACTTTGCAAGCTGACAAAACTAATAAACCAACCAGTGAGGAGTTATCAAACTCTTCAACGTGTCAGGATGGCCGAGCGGTCTAAGGCGCTGCGTTCAGGTCGCAGTCTCCACTGGAGGCGTGGGTTCGAATCCCACTTCTGACAGAAGAATTTTAACTAGCGACCCTGACTGGATGGATAAATTGTCTTTCTCCGTTGAACTAATTAAACAAACAGTACCACCAAGCACAGTGCAAGCTGATAAAACTAATAAAACAACCAGTGAAGTGTTATCAAGCACTTGAACATGTCAGGATGGCTGAGCGGTCCAAGGCGCTGTGTTCAGGTCGCAGTCTCCACTGGAGGCGTCGGTTCGAATCCCACTTCTGACAGCAGAATTTTAACTAGCGGCCCTGACTGGATGGATAAATTGTCTGTCTACCTTAAACCAATGCAAGAACCAATTAAACAAACAGTACCAAGAAACACTGTGCAAGCTGATAAAACTAATACACCAACCAGTGAAGAGTTATCAAAAACTTGAACGTGTCAGGATTGCCGAGCGGTAGAAGGCGCTGCTTTCAGTTTGCAGTCTCCCTTGGAGGCGTGGGTTCGAATCCCACTTCTGACAGAAGAAATGTTGCAAGCTGATAAAACTAATAAACCAACCAGTGAAGAGTTATCAAACACTTCGAAGTCTCAGGATGGCCGAGTGGTCTAAGGCGCTGCATTCAGGTCGCGGTCTCCACTGGAGGCGTGGGTTCGAATCCCACTTCTGACAGAAGAATTTTAACTAGCGACCCTGACTGGATGGATAAATTGTCTTTATCTGTTGAACTAATTAAACAAACAGTACCACCAAGCACAGTGCAAGCTGATAAAACTAATAAAACAACCAGTGAAGTGTAATCAAACACGTCAACATGTCAGGATGGCTGAGCGGTCTAAGGGGCTGCGTTCAGGTCGCAGTCTCCACTGGAGGCGTGGGTTCAAATCCCACTTTTGACAGAAGAATTTTAACTAGCGACCCTGACTGGATGGATAAATTGTCTATCGACGTTGAACCAATTAATCAAACAGTTCCAAGAATAACTTTGCAAGCTGAAAAAACTAGTAAACCAACCAGTGAAGTGTTATCAAGCACTTGAACATGTCAGGATGGCCGAGCGGTCTAAGGCGCTGCGCTTAGGTCGCAGTCTCCACTGGAGGCGTGGGTTCTAATCCCACTTCAGACAGAAGACTTTTAACTAGCGACCCTGACTGGATGGATAAATTGCCTCTCTATGTTGAACCAATTGATCAAACAGTACCAAGAATAACTTTGCAAGCTGACAAAACTAATAAACCAACCAGTGAGGAGTTATCAAACTCTTCAACGTGTCAGGATGGCCGAGCGGTCTAAGGCGCTGCTTTCAGGTCGCAGTCTCCACTGGAGGCGTGGGTTCGAATCCCACTTCTGACAGAAGAAATTTAACTAGTTACCCTGACTGGATGGATGAATTGTCTATCGACCTTAAACCAATGCCAGAACCAATTAAACAAACAGTACCAAGAAACTTGTTGCAAGCTGATAAAACTAATAAACCAACCAGTGAGGAGTTATCAAACTCTTCAACATGTCAGGATGGCCGAGCGGTCTAAGGCGCTGCGTTCAGGTCGCAGTCTCCACTGGAGGCGTGGGTTCGAATCCCACTTCTGACAGAAGAATTTCAACTAGCGACCCTGACTGGATGGATAAATTGTCTATCTACGTTAAACCAATGCAAGAACCAATTAAACAAACAGTGCCAAGAAACACTGTGCAAGCTGATAAAACTAATACACCAACCAGTGAAGAGTTATCAAAAACTTGAACGTGTCAGGATTGCCGAGCGGTAGAAGGCGCTGCTTTCAGTTTGCAGTCTCCCTTGGAGGCGTGGGTTCGAATCCCACTTCTGACAGAAGAATTTTAACTAGCGACCCTGACTGGATGGATGAATTGTCTATCTCCGTTGAACCAATTAATCAAACAGTACCAAGAATAACTTTGCAAGCTGACAAAACTAATAAACCAACCAGTGAGGAGTTATCAAACTTTTCAACGTGTCAGGATGGACGAGAGGTCTAAGGCGCTGCGTTCAGGTTGCAGTCTCCACTGGAGGCGTGGGTTCGAATCCCACTTCTGACAGAAGAAATTTAACTAGTTACCCTGACTGGATGGATGAATTGTCTATCTACCTTAAACCAATGCCAGAACCAATTAAACAAACTGTACCAAGAAACTTCTTGCAAGCTGATAAAACAAATAAAGCAACCAGTGAAGAGTTATCAAACACTACAAAGTGTCAGGATGACCGAGTGGTCTAAGGCGCTGCGTTCAGGTCGCAGTCTCCAGTGGAGGCGTGGGTTTGAAACCCACTTCTGACAGAAGAATTTTAACTAGCGACCCTGACTGGATGGATAAATTGTCTGTCTACGTTGAACCAATTAATCAAACAGTTCCAAGAATAACTTTGCAAGCTGAAAAAACTAGTAAACCAACCAGCGAAGTGTTATCAAGCACTTGAACATGTTAGGATGGACGAGCGGTCTAAGGCGCTGTGTTCAGGTCGCAGTCTCCACTGGAGGCGTCGGTTCGAATCCCACTTCTGACAGAAGAATTTTAACTAGCGACCCTGACTGGATGGATAAATTATCTATCTACGTTGAACCAATTAATCAAACAGTTCCAAGAATAACTTTGCAAGCTGAAAAAAACTAGTAAACCAACCAGTGAGGAGTTATCAAACTCTTCAACGTGTCAGGATGGCCGAGCGGTCTAAGGCGCTGCGTTCAGGTCGCAGTCTCCACTGGAGGTGTGGGTTCGAATCCCACTTCTGACAGAAGAATTTTGACTAGCGACCCTGAGTGGATGGATAAATTGTCTATCGACCTGAAACCAATGCAAGAACCAATTAAACAGTACCAGCAGTGCAAGCTGATAAAATAAACCAACCAGTGAAGAGTTATCAAACACTTCAACGTGTCAGGATGGCAGAGCGGTCTCAGGCACTGCGTTCAGGTTACAGTCTCCATTGGAGGCGTGGGTTGGAATCCCACTTCTGACAGAATTATTTTAATTAGTTATCCTGACTGGATGGATGAATTGTCCATCAACCTTAAACCAATGCAAGAACCAATTAAACAAACACTACCAAGAAACACTGTGCAAGCTGATAAAACTAATAAACCAACCAGTGAAGAGTTATCAAAAACTTAAACGTGTCAGGATGGCAGAGCGGTAGAAGGCGCTGCCTTCAGTTTGTAGTCTCCCCTGGAGGCGTTGGTTAGAATCCCACTTCTGACAGAAGAATTTTGACTAGCGACCCTGAAAGGATGGATAAATTGTCTATAGACCTGAAACCAATGCAAGAACCAATTAAACAAACAGTACCAAGAAACACTGTGCAAGAATAACTTTGCAAGCTGAAAAAACTAGTAAACCAACCAGTGAAGTGTTATCAAGCACTTGAACATGTTAGGATGGACGAGCGGTCTAAGGCGCTGTGTTCAGGTCGCAGTCTCCACTGGAGGCGTCGGTTCGAATCCCACATCTGACAGAAGAATTTTAACTAGCGACCCTGACTGGATGGATAAATTGCCTCTCTACGTTGAACCAATTAATCAAACAGTACCAAGAATAACTTTGCAAGCTGACAAAACTAATAAACCAACCAGTGAGGAGTTATCAAACTCTTCAACGTGTCAGGATGGCCGAGCGGTCTAAGGCGCTGCGTTCAGGTCGCAGTCTCCACTGGAGGCGTGGGTTCGAATCCCACTTCTGACAGAAGAAATGTTGCAAGCTGATAAAACTGGATGGATGAATGGTCTATTGACCTTAAACCAATGCCAGAACCAATTAAACAAACAGTACAAAGAAACTTGTTGCAAGCTGATAAAACTAATAAAGCAACCAGTGAAGAGTTATCAGACACTACAAAGTGTCAGGATGACCGAGTGGTCTAAGGCGCTGTGTTCAGGTCGGAGTCTCCACTGGAGGCGTGGGTTCGAATCCCACTTCTGACAGAAGACTTTTAACTAGCGACCCTGACTGGATGGATAAATTGTCTAACTTTGCAAGCTGAAAAAACTAGTAAACCAACCAGTGAAGTGTTATCAAGCACTTGAACTTGAAATTGTCTCTCTACGTTGAACTAATTAATCAAACAGTACCAAGAATAACTTTGCAAGCTGACAAAACTAATAAACCAACCAGTGAGGAGTTATCAAACTTTTCAACGTGTCAGGATGGCCGAGCGGTCTAAGGCGCTGCGTTCAGGTTGCAGTCTCCACTGGAGGCGTGGGTTCGAATCCCACTTCTGACAGAAGAAATTTAACTAGTTACCCTGACTGGATGGATGAATTGTCTATCGACCTTAAACCAATGCCAGAACCAATTAAACATACAGTACCAATAAACTAGTTGCAAGCTGATAAAACTAATAAACCAACCAGTGAGGAGTTATCAAACTCTTCAACGTGTCAGGATGGCCGAGCGGTCTAAGGCGCTGCGTTCAGGTCGCAGTCTCCACTGGAGGCGAGGGTTCGAATCCCACTTCTGACAGAAGAATTTTAACTTGCGACCCTGACTGGATGGATAAATTGTCTATCTACCTTAAACCAATGCAAGAACCAATTAAACAAACAGTACCAAGAAACACTGTGCAAGCTGATAAAACTAATACACCAACCAGTGAAGAGTTATCAAAAACTTGAACGTGTCAGGATTGCCGAGCGGTAGAAGGCGCTGCTTTCAGTTTGCAGTCTCCCCTGGAGGCGTGGGTTCGAATCCCACTTCTGACAGAAGAAATGTTGCAAGCTGATAAAACTGGATGGATGAATGGTCTATTGACCTTAAACCAATGCCAGAACCAATTAAACAAACAGTACAAAGAAACTTGTTGCAAGCTGATAAAACTAATAAAGCAACCAGTGAAGAGTTATCAGACACTACAAAGTGTCAGGATGACCGAGTGGTCTAAGGCGCTGCGTTCAGGTCGCAGTCTCCACTGGAGGCGTCGGTTCGAATCCCACTTCTGACAGAAGAATTTTAACTAGCGACCCTGACTGGATGGATAAATTATCTATCTACGTTGAACCAATTAATCAAACAGTTCCAAGAATAACTTTGCAAGCTGAAAAAAACTAGTAAACCAACCAGTGAGGAGTTATCAAACTCTTCAACGTGTCAGGATGGCCGAGCGGTCTAAGGCGCTGTGTTCAGGTCGCAGTCTCCACTGGAGGCGTGGGTTCGAATCCCACTTCTGACAGAAGAAATTTAACTAGTTACCCTGACTGGATGGATGAATTTTCTATCTACGTTGAACCAATTAATCAAACAGTTCCAAGAATAACTTTGCAAGCTGAAAAAAACTAGTAAACCAACCAGTGAGGAGTTATCAAATTCTTCAACGTGTCAGGATGGCCGAGCGGTCTAAGGCGCTGCGTTCAGGTCGCAGTCTCCACTGGAGGCGTGGGTTCGAATCCCACTTCTGACAGAAGAATTTTGACTAGCGACCCTGAGTGGATGGATAAATTGTCTATCGACCTGAAACCAATGCAAGAACCAATTAAACAGTACCAGCAGTGCAAGCTGATAAAATAAACCAACCAGTGAAGAGTTATCAAACACTTCAAAGTGTCAGGATGACCGAGTGGTCTAAGGCGCTGCGTTCAGGTCGCAGTCTCCACTGGAGGCGTCGGTTCGAATCCCACTTCTGACAGAAGAATTTTAACTAGCGACCCTGACTGGATGGATAAATTATCTATCTACGTTGAACCAATTAATCAAACAGTTCCAAGAATAACTTTGCAAGCTGAAAAAAACTAGTAAACCAACCAGTGAGGAGTTATCAAACTCTTCAACGTGTCAGGATGGCCGAGCGGTCTAAGGCGCTGTGTTCAGGTCGCAGTCTCCACTGGAGGCGTGGGTTCGAATCCCACTTCTGACAGAAGAAATTTAACTAGTTACCCTGACTGGATGGATGAATTGTCTATCGACCTTAAACCAATGCCAGAACCAATTAAACAAACAGTACCAAGAAACTTGTTGCAAGCTGATAAAACTAATAAACCAACCAGTGAGGAGTTATCAAACTCTTCAACGTGTCAGGATGGCCGAGCGGTCTAAGGCGCTGCGTTCAGGTCGCAGTCTCCACTGGAGGCGAGGGTTGAATCCCACTTCTGACAGAAGAATTTTAACTCGCGACCCTGACTGGATGGATAAATTGTCTATCTACGTTGAACCAATTAATCAAACAGTACCAAGAATAACTTTGAAAGCTGACAAAACTAATAAACAAACCAGTGAGGAGTTATCAAACTCTTCAACGTGTCAGGATGGCCGAGCGGTCTAAGGTGCTGCGTTCAGGTCGCAGTCTCCACTGGAGGCGTGGGTTCGAATCCCACTTCTGACAGAAGAATTTTAACTAGCGACCCTGACTGGATGGATGAATTGTCTATCTCCGTTGAACCAATTAATCAAACAGTACCAAGAATAACTTTGCAAGCTGACAAAACTAATAAACCAACCAGTGAGGAGTTATCAAACTTTTCAACGTGTCAGGATGGCCGAGCGGTCTAAGGCGCTGCGTTCAGGTTGCAGTCTCCACTGGAGGCGTGGGTTCGAATCCCACTTCTGACAGAAGAAATTTAACTAGTTACCCTGACTGGATGGATGAATTGTCTATCTACCTTAAACCAATGCCAGAACCAATTAAACAAACTGCACCAAGAAACTTCTTGCAAGCTGATAAAACAAATAAAGCAACCAGTGAAGAGTTATCAAACACTACAAAGTGTCAGGATGACCGAGTGGTCTAAGGCGCTGCGTTCAGGTCGCAGTCTCCAGTGGAGGCGTGGGTTTGAATCCCACTTCTGACAGAAGAATTTTAACTAGCGACCCTGACTGGATGGATAAATTGTCTGTCTACGTTGAACCAATTAATCAAACAGTTCCAAGAATAACTTTGCAAGCTGAAAAAACTAGTAAACCAACCAGCGAAGTGTTATCAAGCACTTGAACATGTTAGGATGGACGAGCGGTCTAAGGCGCTGTGTTCAGGTCGCAGTCTCCACTGGAGGCGTCGGTTCGAATCCCACTTCTGACAGAAGAATTTTAACTAGCGACCCTGACTGGATGGATAAATTATCTATCTACGTTGAACCAATTAATCAAACAGTTCCAAGAATAACTTTGCAAGCTGAAAAAAACTAGTAAACCAACCAGTGAGGAGTTATCAAACTCTTCAACGTGTCAGGATGGCCGAGCGGTCTAAGGCGCTGCGTTCAGGTCGCAGTCTCCACTGGAGGTGTGGGTTCGAATCCCACTTCTGACAGAAGAATTTTGACTAGCGACCCTGAGTGGATGGATAAATTGTCTATCGACCTGAAACCAATGCAAGAACCAATTAAACAGTACCAGCAGTGCAAGCTGATAAAATAAACCAACCAGTGAAGAGTTATCAAACACTTCAACGTGTCAGGATGGCAGAGCGGTCTCAGGCACTGCGTTCAGGTTACAGTCTCTATTGGAGGCGTGGGTTGGAATCCCACTTCTGACAGAATTATTTTAATTAGTTATCCTGACTGGATGGATGAATTGTCCATCAACCTTAAACCAATGCAAGAACCAATTAAACAAACACTACCAAGAAACACTGTGCAAGCTGATAAAACTAATAAACCAACCAGTGAAGAGTTATCAAAAACTTAAACGTGTCAGGATGGCAGAGCGGTAGAAGGCGCTGCCTTCAGTTTGTAGTCTCCCCTGGAGGCGTTGGTTAGAATCCCACTTCTGACAGAAGAATTTTGACTAGCGACCCTGAAAGGATGGATAAATTGTCTATAGACCTGAAACCAATGCAAGAACCAATTAAACAAACAGTACCAAGAAACACTGTGCAAGAATAACTTTGCAAGCTGAAAAAACTAGTAAACCAACCAGTGAAGTGTTATCAAGCACTTGAACATGTTAGGATGGACGAGCAGTCTAAGGCGCTGTGTTCAGGTCGCAGTCTCCACTGGAGGCGTCGGTTCGAATCCCACATCTGACAGAAGAATTTTAACTAGCGACCCTGACTGGATGGATAAATTGCCTCTCTACGTTGAACCAATTAATCAAACAGTACCAAGAATAACTTTGCAAGCTGACAAAACTAATAAACCAACCAGTGAGGAGTTATCAAACTCTTCAACGTGTCAGGATGGCCGAGCGGTCTAAGGCGCTGCGTTCAGGTCGCAGTCTCCACTGGAGGCGTGGGTTCGAATCCCACTTCTGACAGAAGAAATTTAACTAGTTACCCTGACTGGATGGATGAATTGTCTATCGACCTTAAACCAATGCCAGAACCAATTAAACATACAGTACCAAGAAACTTGTTGCAAGCTGATAAAACTAATAAACCAACCAGTGAGGAGTTATCAAACTCTTCAACGTGTCAGGATGGCCGAGCGGTCTAAGGCGCTGCGTTCAGGTCGCAGTCTCCACTGGAGGCGTGGGTTCGAATCCCACTTCTGACAGAAGAAATTTAACTAGTTACCCTGACTGGATGGATGAATTGTCTATCGACCTTAAACCAATGCCAGAACCAATTAAACAAACAGTACCAAGAAACTTGTTGCAAGCTGATAAAACTAATAAACCAACCAGTGAGGAGTTATCAAACTCTTCAAAGTGTCAGGATGGCCGAGCGGTCTAAGGCGCTGCGTTCAGGTCGCAGTCTCCACTGGAGGCGAGGGTTCGAATCCCACTTCTGACAGAAGAATTTTAACTCGCGACCCTGACTGGATGGATAAATTGTCTATCTACGTTGAACCAATTAATCAAACAGTACCAAGAATAACTTTGAAAGCTGACAAAACTAATAAAAAAACCAGTGAGGAGTTATCAAACTCTTCAACGTGTCAGGATGGCCGAGCGGTCTAAGGTGCTGCGTTCAGGTCGCAGTCTCCACTGGAGGCGTGGGTTCGAATCCCACTTCTGACAGAAGAATTTTAACTAGCGACCCTGACTGGATGGATGAATTGTCTATCTCCGTTGAACCAATTAATCAAACAGTACCAAGAATAACTTTGCAAGCTGACAAAACTAATAAACCAACCAGTGAGGAGTTATCAAACTTTTCAACGTGTCAGGATGGACGAGCGGTCTAAGGCGCTGCGTTCAGGTTGCAGTCTCCACTGGAGGCGTGGGTTCGAATCCCACTTCTGACAGAAGAAATTTAACTAGTTACCCTGACTGGATGGATGAATTGTCTATCTACCTTAAACCAATGCCAGAACCAATTAAACAAACTGTACCAAGAAACTTCTTGCAAGCTGATAAAACAAATAAAGCAACCAGTGAAGAGTTATCAAACACTACAAAGTGTCAGGATGACCGAGTGGTCTAAGGCGCTGCGTTCAGGTCGCAGTCTCCAGTGGAGGCGTGGGTTTGAATCCCACTTCTGACAGAAGAATTTTAACTAGCGACCCTGACTGGATGGATAAATTGTCTGTCTACGTTGAACCAATTAATCAAACAGTTCCAAGAATAACTTTGCAAGCTGAAAAAACTAGTAAACCAACCAGCGAAGTGTTATCAAGCACTTGAACATGTTAGGATGGACGAGCGGTCTAAGGCGCTGTGTTCAGGTCGCAGTCTCCACTGGAGGCGTCGGTTCGAATCCCACTTCTGACAGAAGAATTTTAACTAGCGACCCTGACTGGATGGATAAATTATCTATCTACGTTGAACCAATTAATCAAACAGTTCCAAGAATAACTTTGCAAGCTGACAAAAACTAGTAAACCAACCAGTGAGGAGTTATCAAACTCTTCAACGTGTCAGGATGGCCGAGCGGTCTAAGGCGCTGCGTTCAGGTCGCAGTCTCCACTGGAGGTGTGGGTTCGAATCCCACTTCTGACAGAAGAATTTTGACTAGCGACCCTGAGTGGATGGATAAATTGTCTATCGACCTGAAACCAATGCAAGAACCAATTAAACAGTACCAGCAGTGCAAGCTGATAAAATAAACCAACCAGTGAAGAGTTATCAAACACTTCAACGTGTCAGGATGGCAGAGCGGTCTCAGGCACTGCGTTCAGGTTACAGTCTCCATTGGAGGCGTGGGTTGGAATCCCACTTCTGACAGAATTATTTTAATTAGTTATCCTGACTGGATGGATGAATTGTCCATCAACCTTAAACCAATGCAAGAACCAATTAAACAAACACTACCAAGAAACACTGTGCAAGCTGATAAAACTAATAAACCAACCAGTGAAGAGTTATCAAAAACTTAAACGTGTCAGGATGGCAGAGCGGTAGAAGGCGCTGCCTTCAGTTTGTAGTCTCCCCTGGAGGCGTTGGTTAGAATCCCACTTCTGACAGAAGAATTTTGACTAGCGACCCTGAAAGGATGGATAAATTGTCTATAGACCTGAAACCAATGCAAGAACCAATTAAACAAACAGTACCAAGAAACACTGTGCAAGAATAACTTTGCAAGCTGAAAAAACTAGTAAACCAACCAGTGAAGTGTTATCAAGCACTTGAACATGTTAGGATGGACGAGCGGTCTAAGGCGCTGTGTTCAGGTCGCAGTCTCCACTGGAGGCGTCGGTTCGAATCCCACATCTGACAGAAGAATTTTAACTAGCGACCCTGACTGGATGGATAAATTGCCTCTCTACGTTGAACCAATTAATCAAACAGTACCAAGAATAACTTTGCAAGCTGACAAAACTAATAAACCAACCAGTGAGGAGTTATCAAACTCTTCAACGTGTCAGGATGGCCGAGCGGTCTAAGGCGCTGCGTTCAGGTCGCAGTCTCCACTGGAGGCGTGGGTTCGAATCCCACTTCTGACAGAAGAAATTTAACTAGTTACCCTGACTGGATGGATGAATTGTCTATCGACCTTAAACCAATGCCAGAACCAATTAAACATACAGTACCAAGAAACTTGTTGCAAGCTGATAAAACTAATAAACCAACCAGTGAGGAGTTATCAAACTCTTCAACGTGTCAGGATGGCCGAGCGGTCTAAGGCGCTGCGTTCAGGTCGCAGTCTCCACTGGAGGCGTGGGTTCGAATCCCACTTCTGACAGAAGAAATTTAACTAGTTACCCTGACTGGATGGATGAATTGTCTATCGACCTTAAACCAATGCCAGAACCAATTAAACAAACAGTACCAAGAAACTTGTTGCAAGCTGATAAAACTAATAAACCAACCAGTGAGGAGTTATCAAACTCTTCAACGTGTCAGGATGGCCGAGCGGTCTAAGGCGCTGCGTTCAGGTCGCAGTCTCCACTGGAGGCGAGGGTTCGAATCCCACTTCTGACAGAAGAATTTTAACTCGCGACCCTGACTGGATGGATAAATTGTCTATCTACGTTGAACCAATTAATCAAACAGTACCAAGAATAACTTTGAAAGCTGACAAAACTAATAAACAAACCAGTGAGGAGTTATCAAACTCTTCAACGTGTCAGGATGGCCGAGCGGTCTAAGGTGCTGCGTTCAGGTCGCAGTCTCCACTGGAGGCGTGGGTTCGAATCCCACTTCTGACAGAAGAATTTTAACTAGCGACCCTGACTGGATGGATGAATTGTCTATCTCCGTTGAACCAATTAATCAAACAGTACCAAGAATAACTTTGCAAGCTGACAAAACTAATAAACCAACCAGTGAGGAGTTATCAAACTTTTCAACGTGTCAGGATGGACGAGCGGTCTAAGGCGCTGCGTTCAGGTTGCAGTCTCCACTGGAGGCGTGGGTTCGAATCCCACTTCTGACAGAAGAAATTTAACTAGTTACCCTGACTGGATGGATGAATTGTCTATCTACCTTAAACCAATGCCAGAACCAATTAAACAAACTGTACCAAGAAACTTCTTGCAAGCTGATAAAACAAATAAAGCAACCAGTGAAGAGTTATCAAACACTACAAAGTGTCAGGATGACCGAGTGGTCTAAGGCGCTGCGTTCAGGTCGCAGTCTCCAGTGGAGGCGTGGGTTTGAATCCCACTTCTGACAGAAGAATTTTAACTAGCGACCCTGACTGGATGGATAAATTGTCTGTCTACGTTGAACCAATTAATCAAACAGTTCCAAGAATAACTTTGCAAGCTGAAAAAACTAGTAAACCAACCAGCGAAGTGTTATCAAGCACTTGAACATGTTAGGATGGACGAGCGGTCTAAGGCGCTGTGTTCAGGTCGCAGTCTCCACTGGAGGCGTCGGTTCGAATCCCACTTCTGACAGAAGAATTTTAACTAGCGACCCTGACTGGATGGATAAATTATCTATCTACGTTGAACCAATTAATCAAACAGTTCCAAGAATAACTTTGCAAGCTGAAAAAAACTAGTAAACCAACCAGTGAGGAGTTATCAAACTCTTCAACGTGTCAGGATGGCCGAGCGGTCTAAGGCGCTGCGTTCAGGTCGCAGTCTCCACTGGAGGTGTGGGTTCGAATCCCACTTCTGACAGAAGAATTTTGACTAGCGACCCTGAGTGGATGGATAAATTGTCTATCGACCTGAAACCAATGCAAGAACCAATTAAACAGTACCAGCAGTGCAAGCTGATAAAATAAACCAACCAGTGAAGAGTTATCAAACACTTCAACGTGTCAGGATGGCAGAGCGGTCTCAGGCACTGCGTTCAGGTTACAGTCTCCATTGGAGGCGTGGGTTGGAATCCCACTTCTGACAGAATTATTTTAATTAGTTATCCTGACTGGATGGATGAATTGTCCATCAACCTTAAACCAATGCAAGAACCAATTAAACAAACACTACCAAGAAACACTGTGCAAGCTGATAAAACTAATAAACCAACCAGTGAAGAGTTATCAAAAACTTAAACGTGTCAGGATGGCAGAGCGGTAGAAGGCGCTGCCTTCAGTTTGTAGTCTCCCCTGGAGGCGTTGGTTAGAATCCCACTTCTGACAGAAGAATTTTGACTAGCGACCCTGAAAGGATGGATAAATTGTCTATAGACCTGAAACCAATGCAAGAACCAATTAAACAAACAGTACCAAGAAACACTGTGCAAGAATAACTTTGCAAGCTGAAAAAACTAGTAAACCAACCAGTGAAGTGTTATCAAGCACTTGAACATGTTAGGATGGACGAGCGGTCTAAGGCGCTGTGTTCAGGTCGCAGTCTCCACTGGAGGCGTCGGTTCGAATCCCACATCTGACAGAAGAATTTTAACTAGCGACCCTGACTGGATGGATAAATTGCCTCTCTACGTTGAACCAATTAATCAAACAGTACCAAGAATAACTTTGCAAGCTGACAAAACTAATAAACCAACCAGTGAGGAGTTATCAAACTCTTCAACGTGTCAGGATGGCCGAGCGGTCTAAGGCGCTGCGTTCAGGTCGCAGTCTCCACTGGAGGCGTGGGTTCGAATCCCACTTCTGACAGAAGAAATTTAACTAGTTACCCTGACTGGATGGATGAATTGTCTATCGACCTTAAACCAATGCCAGAACCAATTAAACATACAGTACCAAGAAACTTGTTGCAAGCTGATAAAACTAATAAACCAACCAGTGAGGAGTTATCAAACTCTTCAACGTGTCAGGGTGGCCGAGCGGTCTAAGGCGCTGCGTTCAGGTCGCAGTCTCCACTGGAGGCGTGGGTTCGAATCCCACTTCTGACAGAAGAAATTTAACTAGTTACCCTGACTGGATGGATGAATTGTCTATCGACCTTAAACCAATGCCAGAACCAATTAAACAAACAGTACCAAGAAACTTGTTGCAAGCTGATAAAACTAATAAACCAACCAGTGAGGAGTTATCAAACTCTTCAACGTGTCAGGATGGCCGAGCGGTCTAAGGTGCTGCGTTCAGGTCGCAGTCTCCACTGGAGGCGAGGGTTCGAATCCCACTTCTGACAGAAGAATTTTAACTCGCGACCCTGACTGGATGGATAAATTGTCTATCTACATTGAACCAATTAATCAAACAGTACCAAGAATAACTTTGAAACCTGACAAAACTAATAAACAAACCAGTGAGGAGTTATCAAACTCTTCAACGTGTCAGGATGGCCGAGCGGTCTAAGGTGCTGCGTTCAGGTCGCAGTCTCCACTGGAGGCGTGGGTTCGAATCCCACTTCGGACAGAAGAATTTTAACTAGCGACCCTGACTGGATGGATGAATTGTCTATCTCCGTTGAACCAATTAATCAAACAGTTCCAAGAATAACCTTGCAAGCTGACAAAACTAATGAACCAACCAGTGAAGAGTTATCAAAAACTTGAACGTGTCAGGATGGCCGAGCGGTCTAAGGCGCTGCCTTTAGGTCGCAGTCTCCACTGGAGGCGTGAGTTCTTATCCCACTTCTGACAGAAGACTTTTAACCAGCGACCCTGACTGGATGGATAAATTGTCTCTCTACGTTGAACCAATTAATCAAACAGTACCAAGAATAACTTTGCAAGCTGACAAAACTAATAAACCAACCAGTGAGGAGTTATCAAACTCTTCAACGTGTCAGGATGGCCGAGCGGTCTAAGGCGCTGCGTTCAGGTCGCAGTCTCCACTGGAGGCGTGGGTTAGAATCCCACTTCTGACAGAAGAATTTTAACTAGCGACCCTGACTGGATGGATAAATTGTCTATCTCCGTTGAACCAATTAATCAAACAGTTCCAAGAATAACCTTGCAAGCTGACAAAACTAATGAACCAACCAGTGAAGAGGTATCAAGCACTTGAATGTGTCAGGATGGCCGAGCGGTCTAAGGCGCTGCGTTCAGGTCGCAGTCTCCACTGGAGGCGTGGGTTCGAATCCCACTTCTGACAGAAGAATTTTAACTTGCGACCCTGACTGGATGGATAAATTGTCTATCTACCTTAAACCAATGCAAGAACCAATTAAACAAACAGTACCAAGAAACACTGTGCAAGCTGATAAAACTAATACACCAACCAGTGAAGAGTTATCAAAAACTTGAACGTGTCAGGATTGCCGAGCGGTAGAAGGCGCTGCTTTCAGTTTGCAGTCTCGCCTGGAGGCGTGGGTTCGAATCCCACTTCTGACAGAAGAAATGTTGCAAGCTGATAAAACTGGATGGATGAATGGTCTATTGACCTTAAACCAATGCCAGAACCAATTAAACAAACTGTACCAAGAAACT
Source organism: Festucalex cinctus (assembly GCF_051991245.1). Classification (NCBI taxonomy): domain Eukaryota; kingdom Metazoa; phylum Chordata; class Actinopteri; order Syngnathiformes; family Syngnathidae; genus Festucalex; species Festucalex cinctus. The sequence continues at coordinate 46,490,608 of NC_135411.1, forward strand.
TCTTGCAAGCTGATAAAACTAATAAAGCAACCAGTGAAGAGTTATCAAACACTACGAAGTGTCAGGATGACCGAGTGGTCTAAGGCGCTGCGTTCAGGTCGCAGTCTCCAGTGGAGGCGTGGGTTTGAATCCCACTTCTGACAGAACAATTTTAACTAGCGACCCTGACTGGATGGATAAATTGTCTGTCTACGTTGAACCAATTAATCAAACAGTTCCAAGAATAACTTTGCAAGCTGAAAAAAACTAGTAAACCAACCAGTGAAGTGTTATCAAGCACTTGAACATGTTAGGATGGACGAGCGGTCTAAGGCGGTGTGTTCAGGTCGCAGTCTCCACTGGAGGCGTCGGTTCGAATCCCACTTCTGACAGAAGAATTTTGACTAGCGACCCTGAGTGGATGGATAAATTGTCTATCGACCTGAAACCAATGCAAGAACCAATTAAACAGTACCAGCAGTGCAAGCTGATAAAATAAACCAACCAGTGAAGAGTTATCAAACACTTCAACGTGTCAGGATGGCAGAGCGGTCTCAGGCACTGCGTTCAGGTTACAGTCTCCATTGGAGGCGTGGGTTGGAATCCCACTTCTGACAGAATTATTTTAATTAGTTATCCTGACTGGATGGATGAATTGTCCATCAACCTTAAACCAATGCAAGAACCAATTAAACAAACACTACCAAGAAACACTGTGCAAGCTGATAAAACTAATAAACCAACCAGTGAAGAGTTATCAAAAACTTAAACGTGTCAGGATGGCAGAGCGGTAGAAGGCGCTGCTTTCAGTTTGTAGTCTCCCCTGGAGGCGTTGGTTAGAATCCCACTTCTGACAGAAGAATTTTGACTAGCGACCCTGAAAGGATGGATAAATTGTCTATAGACCTGAAACCAATGCAAGAACCAATTAAACAAACAGTACCAAGAAACAATGCAATCTGAAAAAATAAACCAACCAGTGAAGAGTTATCGCGGACATTTCCCATCATTTCTAATTAAACCCGAATTTAATGATTAGATAAATTCGATTTTTTTCTTTTCTAAGAAAGATCGGAAATATTATCCAGTGTGGACGACCTCGAACGTTTTATTGACGATTATTTTTATAGCTGCGCGATGGATGAGCCGGCGGCTAGTCGGGATAATCCTTCGAAAAAAAAAAGGAAAAATGACTCGTCAACAGACACGGACGATTTAGCAACCGCCGACGTATCGGTGAGTATGCTGGATTCCATAAATACAAAACTTGACGTCCTCTGTCTTATCCGCGAGGACGTCAAAGAATTAAAGGCAAGTTTGGAATTCGTTAGCCAACAGGTAAGCGATCTCCAATGCGATAACTCCGAGCTACGCTCCTCTCTCGTCGCTGTCACAGCCGAGTTGGAGACGATTAAAAAGGAAAATAAAATGCTAAAGGAAACGGTCTTAGATGTTCAATCCCGTAGTATGCGGGAAAATCTAATATTCTCAGGTATATCCGAAAATTCTCCAGATAATCCAGAGAGTGAGATAAAAAAATTCATGACATCATCGCTAAAGATCCCACAGGAGACGGTAAATAATATCTCTTTTCACCGTGTACACCGGCTCGGAGCTCGTAAGGGCAATAAGCCCCGTCCTATTATTGCTAAGTTCGAACATTTTAAACATAAAGAATTGGTAAAAAGTAAAGGACGGGAGCTCAAAGGGACATCTTTCGGGATGAATGATCAATTCCCAAGAGAGATAAACGAGCGGCGAAAAGTACTGTTTCCTATAATGAAACAAAATAGACAGGAGGGTAAACGGACTTCGATGGTCGTTGATAAATTATATATCGACGGCCAGCTATTCCGAAACCCAACCTCGACCCCTTGGCTGTTCTAACTGACAATTGGTAGAGCCGAGCATTGTGTGATTATTTGACATATGTATATGTATATGTATGTGTATGTATATGTGTATATATGTATATATATGTATATGTATATGTATGTATATGTATATGTATGGATAATGGGTTACGAAATAGAATATGAATTTATATTATGCATAGGCTATATAGTAATAATAATAATAATAATAATAATATAAAAATATATTCCTAAAAAAAAATAATAATAATAATAATAATAATCTCACTTAGGTCACCATTTACTGGTGTATTGTTATGTTGAATCCCCCACAGATTTCCTTCACACTCACTTCCCCCCACGTTTCTTCACTATTATACTTATCTACTTGCTATCTCTCTCTTTATATAAATTATATAAATTGCCTAATTACTCTTTTGCTATCCTACAATATGTTAATATTAATAAGCAGCTTATATAGATGTATACATAAGACTGAGTCTATATTGCTTGTATGCAGAAATTAGTTCTGGTCTCCTGGAATGTGTGTGGCGCTCGCTCCCAGGCAAAAAGAATAAAAATTTTAGACCATCTCTCAAAATTTAAGGCAGATATTTGTCTCCTACAAGAAACCCACTTACAAAAATCAGAAGAAAAATTATTTATAGATACAAATTTTAGTCAAGTTTACTCTGCCTCCTATAATAGTAGACAAAGAGGTGTCTCTATACTTATACATAAGAATTTATTCTTTACTCTAAATAATATAGTAACAGATTTAGAGGGCCGATATATTATTATCCAGGTAACTATATTTAATAAAGTATATACAATTGGTAATTTATATGCCCCAAATAATGATGACCCTGATTTTTTCCATGAATTTTTCTCTCGGTTACTCGATTTAGCAACAAATTCTACTATTATTATTGGAGGTGATTTTAACACGGTCTTGAACCCGTTAATAGATCGTTCTAATAATACGATATATACAAGGCGATTACGATCCGCTAAAGTAATAGATGAATATATGGAGGATTTTGGCCTCAGCGATGGCTGGAGACTTCAAAACCCAACTAAGAAGGAATTTACTTTCTTCTCTGCTGTGCACCGATCATTCTCAAGAATTGATTTTTTCCTTACAAATAATTCTATTGTTGATAAAACTGCTATAAAAATACATTCTATAATTATAAGTGATCATGCACCAGTCTCCCTCACTCTACAAATTGACTCTACCTTTAAACCTCCCCCGATATGGCGTTTTAACATCTCATTACTGAAAGACGTAGAGTTTGATAAAATTATTAGAAGGGAGTGGGCAGATTTTTTGGAAATAAATGACTCTCCAAATATATCTCCATCTCTTCTCTGGGAAGCAGGGAAAGCGGTAATTAGAGGGAAAATTATATCATATTCAACTTATAAAAAGAAACAGGATCAAAAATTAGAAAAATACCTGGAAGATAAAATTAAACAACTAACGGATGAATATGTATTAAACCCAAATAATCAAATATGGATAGAACTACAGAATATAAAAATACAGTTAGATAACATGTTATCTAAAAAGACAGAGTTTATAATACAACAGTTGAGATATAATAATTTTGAACATAATAATAAATCAGGTAAATTCCTGGCAAATCAACTTCAACGGAATCGGGAAAAATCTCTTATAATGGCTATTAAAGATATAAATGGTGAATGCACACAATCACCAGAAGAAATTAACCATATTTTTTATAACTATTATCGAAATCTATACACAGAAATTAATAGACCTAACCCTGAATATATTGAGGAATTCCTAAACAGCTTAAATATACCTCAGTTATCTATTGAACATAAAGATATTCTCGATACCCCGCTTACTATAGATGAGTTGTATCGTGCTTTAGACAGTATGCCTAATGGCAGAGCACCTGGTCCAGACGGCTTTCCGGCTATATTTTTTAAACATTTCTGGTTAATGTTTGCTCCATTATTTCTAAGAGTAGTAACTGAAATTAAAAGTAAAGGTGATATACGTCAAGATATGAATATAGCAGCAATTAAACTTTTATTAAAGCCAGAAAAAGACCATACCCTCCCGTCAAGTTACCGACCGATATCACTAATTAATACCGATATTAAAATTATCGCTAAGGCCTTGGCATCTCGATTAGAGACGGTAATCTCGACAATTATTCATAGTGATCAAACAGGTTTTATTAAAGGTCGTCATTCTACTAATAATATTAGGAGACTCTTTAACTTGATTAGTATGTCACAGCCGTATGATAAAAAGGCAGTTGTTATTTCGCTGGATGCAGAAAAAGCATTCGATAAAGTTAACTGGTCCTTCCTCTTTGCTGTCTTAAATAAATTCGGCTTCGGGGAGTCATTCATTCAATGGGTCTCAATATTATATGATTCTCCTAAAGCTACAGTTACTACTAATGGGATTACATCACAGAGTTTTACTTTACAAAGGGGAACAAGACAAGGGTGCCCAATTTCTCCTTTATTATTTGCTATATTTATTGAGCCGCTTGCATTAGCTATACGTCAGGATAGACGGATCCAAGGAATCCACTCCGGGACAATAGAACATAAAATTAATCTATATGCCGATGATATATTACTCTATTTAGAAGAACCTGCTATCTCGCTAGGGGAAGCATTTAAATTAATAACTAAATTCTCTCACTTATCAGATTACTCTATTAACTGGACAAAATCAACATTATTACCTATTACAGAAAATTCATGGAATCCTACAAGTCAGGATCCACACTACTCCTTTCCTACAGGTAATTTAAAATACTTAGGTGTTAAAATTTCACCTAAGTTAACTGAATTAACTTCTTTAAATTTTTCACCATTATTGGATAGTATCCGTAGTGACCTGGAGCGCTGGAATAATCTTCCGATCTCTTTAATAGGACGGATAGCTACTATAAAAATGAAAGTTTTACCAAAGATTAATTATTTATTTTCAATGATTCCATTTAAACCTACGTCTAACTGGTTCCAATCGCTGGACTCTGCTATCATAAAATTCTATTGGAATAAAAAAAAAGCCAAAATTAGTCTATCTACTCTTCAGGAAAGTAAATCTAAAGGAGGTTTAGAGGCACCAAACTTTATGTACTATTATTTAGCTAATCAACTACAATATCTTGTGCTATGGACACAACCCAACAGAGATACTAACTGTTGGTTGGAATTGGAGCAGAAGGATTGTAATAATCTTAGACTGTCAGATTTACTCTTTATTACAAAATCAATAAGACGACATAATTGTTTTAAAAACCCAATGATAGCCGCCACCCTGACTGCCTGGTGGAAGGCATTAGAAATTACAAACTCCCAATTGGCGCCCTGTGGGCTCTCTCCCATTTGGCATAACCCCGACTTTCAACTTAATAATCAGTCGTTCCATTTAAGCCTATGGGAGCAGAAAGGAATTACACACCTTCATCATCTTTTCTCAGATAATAAGTTTATATCGTATACAAACTTGGTCCAGAAATATGAAATAAAAAAGGGAAATTTCTTACATTATCTGCAAGTTAAAAATATGGTTAAGAAACAAATCCCAACACTTCAGGATACGCTCCAACTGCCTGTCTTAGCTAAAGATATTATAAAGCTTTCTCCAACAACAATAAAGAAAATATCAAAAATATATAAGTTATTTTTATACACAAATAAAACGTATTTACCGACTTTAAAATGGGAAAAAGACTTGTCTATAGTTCCGGAACCAGACTTTTGGACCCAAATCTGTGAAAATGTATTTAAAATGACCAAACAGACAAATTTGCAACTTATCCAATATAAGATACTTCATAGAACATATATTACACAATATATGATGAAAAAAATGGGACTCTCTGACTCCGACATTTGTCTCCAGTGCTCACAAAACACTGCCGATACTTATCTTCATGCTTTATGGTCATGTACTCCAGTGCTGCATTTCTGGACTAAAATCTTGGAAAAGCTCGCTGATATATTAAACTGTAGGCTTCCTTTATCTCCAAGATTGTGTTTACTAGGTGACTTAACAATAACTGAGCTACCATGTAAACAATCTCAATCTATATTTATAGCCCTTACTATTGCTAAAAAAATAATCCTTGTCAATTGGAAAAATAAACAATCTCTAAATATCGACCACTGGTTAAACTTACTAATAAACTATATCTCAATGGAAAAAATCTCTGCCTTAAATAAAAATCAAGTATCAAGATTTAAACAAATATGGTCTATGTACATAGAATATTTTAATCTCAATTTGGCAACTTAATCCTGCCAAGATTCTGCCTGTTAACGAGAGCCACCACATCGTTACAACTTCTGTTTTCGCTGCTTCTGTATTTGGTATTTTGTATCTGATTGTTTTTATTTTTATATAGTCAGGAACCTAGTTGCTGCTAGTGGGCTCGAGCATACCACACTATACGACACTATACTCAATAACTCCTTAAGATCTATTTCTAGTGGGCACTAAGCATCAACACTTGGTGTTACTGCATGCTAATTAGTCAATTTTCTTGACGCCGTCCCCTGTGGTCGGGCGGGGGTGGTTCTGCCCCCCCCGTTGTCTGCTCGGTGGCGGTTGCGTCTTGGCCGCTCCCTGGGCCCGCTGTGGGGTGCGGTGTTGGGGTGCTTCCCCTGGTGCCCGGGGCGGTGCCGTCCCGGCGCGGTCCGCTGCTCCGTGCCCGGCGGCGCGGTTCGGGGTGGGTGGGCCTCCGGTGTGCCCCGTGGTTCCCTCTCCCCTCCCCCTTCCTCCCCCCCGTCGCCTCTCCCTCCTCGCCTCCTCCCGCCCATCCTCCTCTGCCTCCCGGTCCCTTTTCCCTTGTCGCCCTCCCTCCTCCTCCCCCCCCCCGCCTCCTGCCCTGCAGCCGCCCTTTCGCCTTCTTGTCGTCTTCTCCCCGCTTCCCCCCCCCCCCCCCCTTCCCTGTCTGCCCTGCGGCCCCTCCCCCTCCCTCTCCCTGGGCCTGGGGCTCCCTCCCCGGCCCGGGCGTCGGGCTCCGGGGGCCGGGCGAGGGTTTGGGGCCTGCCCCACTCCGGTATAACTCCTGGCGCCCCGGGCGGGCTCCGGTGGCCGGTGGGCTGTCCAGTAGCCCTGCTGCGCTGGCTGTCCGCCCATTGTGGTGCCGGGTGGATGAGGTGGGGGGCGGGTGGGGGTGGGGGTGCTGGGGGGCGGGCGCGCCACCTACACCCGCCGGGTTGGGTGAGGCCCCGCTGGTCGCTCCTCTTACTCACTTCACTAGCTTGCACTATACACTTTGTAAATATACACATAGGGCAAAAAAAGAAAAAAAAAAAAAAAGAAAAAAAAAAAAAAGAAGGCGCTGCTTTCAGTTTGTAGTCTCCCCTGGAGGCGTTGGTTAGAATCCCACTTCTGACAGAAGAATTTTGACTAGCGACCCTGAAAGGATGGATAAATTGTCTATAGACCTGAAACCAATGCAAGAACCAATTAAACAAACAGTACCAAGAAACAATGCAATCTGAAAAAATAAACCAACCAGTGAAGAGTTATCAAGAACTTGAACGTGTCAGGATGGCCGAGCGGTCTAAGGCGCTGCGTTCAGGTCGCAGTCTCCACTGGAGGCGTGGGTTCGAATCCCACTTCTGACAGAAGAATTTTAACTAGCGACCCTGACTGGATGGATAAATTGTCTATCTACCTTAAACCAATGCAAGAACCAATTAAACAAACAGTACCAAGAAACACTGTGCAAGAATAACTTTGCAAGCTGAAAAAACTAGTAAACCAACCAGTGAAGTGTTATCAAGCACTTGAACATGTTAGGATGGACGAGCGGTCTAAGGCGCTGTGTTCAGGTCGCAGTCTCCACTGGAGGCGTCGGTTCGAATCCCACATCTGACAGAAGAATTTTAACTAGCGACCCTGACTGGATGGATAAATTGTCTATCGACCTGAAACCAATGCAAGAACCAATTAAACAGTACCAGCAGTGCAAGCTGATAAAATAAACCAACCAGTGAAGAGTTATCAAACACTTCAACGTGTCAGGATGGCAGAGCGGTCTCAGGCACTGCGTTCAGGTTACAGTCTCCATTGGAGGCGTGGGTTGGAATCCCACTTCTGACAGAATTATTTTAATTAGTTATCCTGACTGGATGGATGAATTGTCCATCAACCTTAAACCAATGCAAGAACCAATTAAACAAACACTACCAAGAAACACTGTGCAAGCTGATAAAACTAATAAACCAACCAGTGAAGAGTTATCAAAAACTTAAACGTGTCAGGATGGCAGAGCGGTAGAAGGCGCTGCCTTCAGTTTGTAGTCTCCCCTGGAGGCGTTGGTTAGAATCCCACTTCTGACAGAAGAATTTTGACTAGCGACCCTGAAAGGATGGATAAATTGTCTATAGACCTGAAACCAATGCAAGAACCAATTAAACAAACAGTACCAAGAAACACTGTGCAAGAATAACTTTGCAAGCTGAAAAAACTAGTAAACCAACCAGTGAAGTGTTATCAAGCACTTGAACATGTTAGGATGGACGAGCGGTCTAAGGCGCTGTGTTCAGGTCGCAGTCTCCACTGGAGGCGTCGGTTCGAATCCCACATCTGACAGAAGAATTTTAACTAGCGACCCTGACTGGATGGATAAATTGCCTCTCTACGTTGAACCAATTAATCAAACAGTACCAAGAATAACTTTGCAAGCTGACAAAACTAATAAACCAACCAGTGAGGAGTTATCAAACTCTTCAACGTGTCAGGATGGCCGAGCGGTCTAAGGCGCTGCGTTCAGGTCGCAGTCTCCACTGGAGGCGTGGGTTCGAATCCCACTTCTGACAGAAGAAATTTAACGAGTTACCCTGACTGGATGGATGAATTGTCTATCGACCTTAAACCAATGCCAGAACCAATTAAACATACAGTACCAAGAAACTTGTTGCAAGCTGATAAAACTAATAAACCAACCAGTGAGGAGTTATCAAACTCTTCAACGTGTCAGGATGGCCGAGCGGTCTAAGGCGCTGCGTTCAGGTCGCAGTCTCCACTGGAGGCGTGGGTTCGAATCCCACTTCTGACAGAAGAAATTTAACTAGTTACCCTGACTGGATGGATGAATTGTCTATCGACCTTAAACCAATGCCAGAACCAATTAAACAAACAGTACCAAGAAACTTGTTGCAAGCTGATAAAACTAATAAACCAACCAGTGAGGAGTTATCAAACTCTTCAACGTGTCAGGATGGCCGAGCGGTCTAAGGCGCTGCGTTCAGGTCACAGTCTCCACTGGAGGCGAGGGTTCGAATCCCACTTCTGACAGAAGAATTTTAACTCGCGACCCTGACTGGATGGATAAATTGTCTATCTACATTGAACCAATTAATCAAACAGTACCAAGAATAACTTTGAAACCTGACAAAACTAATAAACAAACCAGTGAGGAGTTATCAAACTCTTCAACGTGTCAGGATGGCCGAGCGGTCTAAGGTGCTGCGTTCAGGTCGCAGTCTCCACTGGAGGCGTGGGTTCGAATCCCACTTCTGACAGAAGAATTTTAACTAGCGACCCTGACTGGATGGATGAATTGTCTATCTCCGTTGAACCAATTAATCAAACAGTTCCAAGAATAACCTTGCAAGCTGACAAAACTAATGAACCAACCAGTGAAGAGTTATCAAAAACTTGAACGTGTCAGGATGGCCGAGCGGTCTAAGGCGCTGCGTTTAGGTCGCAGTCTCCACTGGAGGCGTGAGTTCTTATCCCACTTCTGACAGAAGACTTTTAACCAGCGACCCTGACTGGATGGATAAATTGTCTCTCTACGTTGAACCAATTAATCAAACAGTACCAAGAATAACTTTGCAAGCTGACAAAACTAATAAACCAACCAGTGAGGAGTTATCAAACTCTTCAACGTGTCAGGATGGCCGAGCGGTCTAAGGCGCTGCGTTCAGGTCGCAGTCTCCACTGGAGGCGTGGGTTAGAATCCCACTTCTGACAGAAGAATTTTAACTAGCGACCCTGACTGGATGGATAAATTGTCTATCTCCGTTGAACCAATTAATCAAACAGTTCCAAGAATAACCTTGCAAGCTGACAAAACTAATGAACCAACCAGTGAAGAGGTATCAAGCACTTGAATGTGTCAGGATGGCTGAGCGGTCTAAGGCGCTGCGTTCAGGTCGCAGTCTCCACTGGAGGCGTGGGTTCGAATCCCACTTCTGACAGAAGAATTTTAACTTGCGACCCTGACTGGATGGATAAATTGTCTATCTACCTTAAACCAATGCAAGAACCAATTAAACAAACAGTACCAAGAAACACTGTGCAAGCTGATAAAACTAATACACCAACCAGTGAAGAGTTATCAAAAACTTGAACGTGTCAGGATTGCCGAGCGGTAGAAGGCGCTGCTTTCAGTTTGCAGTCTCGCCTGGAGGCGTGGGTTCGAATCCCACTTCTGACAGAAGAAATGTTGCAAGCTGATAAAACTGGATGGATGAATGGTCTATTGACCTTAAACCAATGCCAGAACCAATTAAACAAACTGTACCAAGAAACTTCTTGCAAGCTGATAAAACTAATAAAGCAACCAGTGAAGAGTTATCAAACACTACAAAGTGTCAGGATGACCGAGTGGTCTAAGGCGCTGCGTTCAGGTCGCAGTCTCCAGTGGAGGCGTGGGTTTGAATCCCACTTCTGACAGAAGAATTTTAACTAGCGACCCTGACTGGATGGATAAATTGTCTGTCTACGTTGAACCAATTAATCAAACAGTTCCAAGAATAACTTTGCAAGCTGAAAAAAACTAGTAAACCAACCAGTGAAGTGTTATCAAGCACTTGAACATGTTAGGATGGACGAGCGGTCTAAGGCGCTGTGTTCAGGTCGCAGTCTCCACTGGAGGCGTCGGTTCGAATCCCACTTCTGACAGAAGAATTTTGACTAGCGACCCTGAGTGGATGGATAAATTGTCTATCGACCTGAAACCAATGCAAGAACCAATTAAACAGTACCAGCAGTGCAAGCTGATAAAATAAACCAACCAGTGAAGAGTTATCAAACACTTCAACGTGTCAGGATGGCAGAGCGGTCTCAGGCACTGCGTTCAGGTTACAGTCTCCATTGGAGGCGTGGGTTGGAATCCCACTTCTGACAGAATTATTTTAATTAGTTATCCTGACTGGATGGATGAATTGTCCATCAACCTTAAACCAATGCAAGAACCAATTAAACAAACACTACCAAGAAACACTGTGCAAGCTGATAAAACTAATAAACCAACCAGTGAAGAGTTATCAAAAACTTAAACGTGTCAGGATGGCAGAGCGGTAGAAGGCGCTGCTTTCAGTTTGTAGTCTCCCCTGGAGACGTTGGTTAGAATCCCACTTCTGACAGAAGAATTTTGACTAGCGACCCTGAAAGGATGGATAAATTGTCTATAGACCTGAAACCAATGCAAGAACCAATTAAACAAACAGTACCAAGAAACAATGCAATCTGAAAAAATAAACCAACCAGTGAATAGTTATCGCGGACATTTCCCATCGCGAGATGCTGTGACTATCGCGTGACCGGTAGCGAGACTGGGAAAATCTAACATGGCGGCGCTCTGCTGCTAAAATAGAATTAGCTTTATATTTCTAATTAAACCCGAATTTAATGATTAGATAAATTCGATTTTTTTCTTTTCTAAGAAAGATCGGAAATATTATCCAGTGTGGACGACCTCGAACGTTTTATTGACGATTATTTTTATAGCTGCGCGATGGATGAGCCGGCGGCTAGTCGGGATAATCCTTCGAAAAAAAAAAGGAAAAATGACTCGTCAACAGACACGGACGATTTAGCAACCGCCGACGTATCGGTGAGTATGCTGGATTCCATAAATACAAAACTTGACGTCCTCTGTCTTATCCGCGAGGACGTCAAAGAATTAAAGGCAAGTTTGGAATTCGTTAGCCAACAGGTAAGCGATCTCCAATGCGATAACTCCGAGCTACGCTCCTCTCTCGTCGCTGTCACAGCCGAGTTGGAGACGATTAAAAAGGAAAATAAAATGCTAAAGGAAACGGTCTTAGATGTTCAATCCCGTAGTATGCGGGAAAATCTAATATTCTCAGGTATATCCGAAAATTCTCCAGATAATCCAGAGAGTGAGATAAAAAAATTCATGACATCATCGCTAAAGATCCCACAGGAGACGGTAAATAATATCTCTTTTCACCGTGTACACCGGCTCGGAGCTCGTAAGGGCAATAAGCCCCGTCCTATTATTGCTAAGTTCGAACATTTTAAACATAAAGAATTGGTAAAAAGTAAAGGACGGGAGCTCAAAGGGACATCTTTCGGGATGAATGATCAATTCCCAAGAGAGATAAACGAGCGGCGAAAAGTACTGTTTCCTATAATGAAACAAAATAGACAGGAGGGTAAACGGACTTCGATGGTCGTTGATAAATTATATATCGACGGCCAGCTATTCCGAAACCCAACCTCGACCCCTTGGCTGTTCTAACTGACAATTGGTAGAGCCGAGCATTGTGTGATTATTTGACATATGTATATGTATATGTATGTGTATGTATATGTGTATATATGTATATATATGTATATGTATATGTATGTATATGTATATGTATGGATAATGGGTTACGAAATAGAATATGAATTTATATTATGCATAGGCTATATAGTAATAATAATAATAATAATAATAATAATATAAAAATATATTCTTAAAAAAAAATAATAATAATAATAATAATAATCTCACTTAGGTCACCATTTACTGGTGTATTGTTATGTTGAATCCCCCACAGATTTCCTTCACACTCACTTCCCCCCACGTTTCTTCACTATTATACTTATCTACTTGCTATCTCTCTCTTTATATAAATTATATAAATTGCCTAATTACTCTTTTGCTATCCTACAATATGTTAATATTAATAAGCAGCTTATATAGATGTATACATAAGACTGAGTCTATATTGCTTGTATGCAGAAATTAGTTCTGGTCTCCTGGAATGTGTGTGGCGCTCGCTCCCAGGCAAAAAGAATAAAAATTTTAGACCATCTCTCAAAATTTAAGGCAGATATTTGTCTCCTACAAGAAACCCACTTACAAAAATCAGAAGAAAAATTATTTATAGATACAAATTTTAGTCAAGTTTACTCTGCCTCCTATAATAGTAGACAAAGAGGTGTCTCTATACTTATACATAAGAATTTATTCTTTACTCTAAATAATATAGTAACAGATTTAGAGGGCCGATATATTATTATCCAGGTAACTATATTTAATAAAGTATATACAATTGGTAATTTATATGCCCCAAATAATGATGACCCTGATTTTTTCCATGAATTTTTCTCTCGGTTACTCGATTTAGCAACAAATTCTACTATTATTATTGGAGGTGATTTTAACACGGTCTTGAACCCGTTAATAGATCGTTCTAATAATACGATATATACAAGGCGATTACGATCCGCTAAAGTAATAGATGAATATATGGAGGATTTTGGCCTCAGCGATGGCTGGAGACTTCAAAACCCAACTAAGAAGGAATTTACTTTCTTCTCTGCTGTGCACCGATCATTCTCAAGAATTGATTTTTTCCTTACAAATAATTCTATTGTTGATAAAACTGCTATAAAAATACATTCTATAATTATAAGTGATCATGCACCAGTCTCCCTCACTCTACAAATTGACTCTACCTTTAAACCTCCCCCGATATGGCGTTTTAACATCTCATTACTGAAAGACGTAGAGTTTGATAAAATTATTAGAAGGGAGTGGGCAGATTTTTTGGAAATAAATGACTCTCCAAATATATCTCCATCTCTTCTCTGGGAAGCAGGGAAAGCGGTAATTAGAGGGAAAATTATATCATATTCAACTTATAAAAAGAAACAGGATCAAAAATTAGAAAAATACCTGGAAGATAAAATTAAACAACTAACGGATGAATATGTATTAAACCCAAATAATCAAATATGGATAGAACTACAGAATATAAAAATACAGTTAGATAACATGTTATCTAAAAAGACAGAGTTTATAATACAACAGTTGAGATATAATAATTTTGAACATAATAATAAATCAGGTAAATTCCTGGCAAATCAACTTCAACGGAATCGGGAAAAATCTCTTATAATGGCTATTAAAGATATAAATGGTGAATGCACACAATCACCAGAAGAAATTAACCATATTTTTTATAACTATTATCGAAATCTATACACAGAAATTAATAGACCTAACCCTGAATATATTGAGGAATTCCTAAACAGCTTAAATATACCTCAGTTATCTATTGAACATAAAGATATTCTCGATACCCCGCTTACTATAGATGAGTTGTATCGTGCTTTAGACAGTATGCCTAATGGCAGAGCACCTGGTCCAGACGGCTTTCCGGCTATATTTTTTAAACATTTCTGGTTAATGTTTGCTCCATTATTTCTAAGAGTAGTAACTGAAATTAAAAGTAAAGGTGATATACGTCAAGATATGAATATAGCAGCAATTAAACTTTTATTAAAGCCAGAAAAAGACCATACCCTCCCGTCAAGTTACCGACCGATATCACTAATTAATACCGATATTAAAATTATCGCTAAGGCCTTGGCATCTCGATTAGAGACGGTAATCTCGACAATTATTCATAGTGATCAAACAGGTTTTATTAAAGGTCGTCATTCTACTAATAATATTAGGAGACTCTTTAACTTGATTAGTATGTCACAGCCGTATGATAAAAAGGCAGTTGTTATTTCGCTGGATGCAGAAAAAGCATTCGATAAAGTTAACTGGTCCTTCCTCTTTGCTGTCTTAAATAAATTCGGCTTCGGGGAGTCATTCATTCAATGGGTCTCAATATTATATGATTCTCCTAAAGCTACAGTTACTACTAATGGGATTACATCACAGAGTTTTACTTTACAAAGGGGAACAAGACAAGGGTGCCCAATTTCTCCTTTATTATTTGCTATATTTATTGAGCCGCTTGCATTAGCTATACGTCAGGATAGACGGATCCAAGGAATCCACTCCGGGACAATAGAACATAAAATTAATCTATATGCCGATGATATATTACTCTATTTAGAAGAACCTGCTATCTCGCTAGGGGAAGCATTTAAATTAATAACTAAATTCTCTCACTTATCAGATTACTCTATTAACTGGACAAAATCAACATTATTACCTATTACAGAAAATTCATGGAATCCTACAAGTCAGGATCCACACTACTCCTTTCCTACAGGTAATTTAAAATACTTAGGTGTTAAAATTTCACCTAAGTTAACTGAATTAACTTCTTTAAATTTTTCACCATTATTGGATAGTATCCGTAGTGACCTGGAGCGCTGGAATAATCTTCCGATCTCTTTAATAGGACGGATAGCTACTATAAAAATGAAAGTTTTACCAAAGATTAATTATTTATTTTCAATGATTCCATTTAAACCTACGTCTAACTGGTTCCAATCGCTGGACTCTGCTATCATAAAATTCTATTGGAATAAAAAAAAAGCCAAAATTAGTCTATCTACTCTTCAGGAAAGTAAATCTAAAGGAGGTTTAGAGGCACCAAACTTTATGTACTATTATTTAGCTAATCAACTACAATATCTTGTGCTATGGACACAACCCAACAGAGATACTAACTGTTGGTTGGAATTGGAGCAGAAGGATTGTAATAATCTTAGACTGTCAGATTTACTCTTTATTACAAAATCAATAAGACGACATAATTGTTTTAAAAACCCAATGATAGCCGCCACCCTGACTGCCTGGTGGAAGGCATTAGAAATTACAAACTCCCAATTGGCGCCCTGTGGGCTCTCTCCCATTTGGCATAACCCCGACTTTCAACTTAATAATCAGTCGTTCCATTTAAGCCTATGGGAGCAGAAAGGAATTACACACCTTCATCATCTTTTCTCAGATAATAAGTTTATATCGTATACAAACTTGGTCCAGAAATATGAAATAAAAAAGGGAAATTTCTTACATTATCTGCAAGTTAAAAATATGGTTAAGAAACAAATCCCAACACTTCAGGATACGCTCCAACTGCCTGTCTTAGCTAAAGATATTATAAAGCTTTCTCCAACAACAATAAAGAAAATATCAAAAATATATAAGTTATTTTTATACACAAATAAAACGTATTTACCGACTTTAAAATGGGAAAAAGACTTGTCTATAGTTCCGGAACCAGACTTTTGGACCCAAATCTGTGAAAATGTATTTAAAATGACCAAACAGACAAATTTGCAACTTATCCAATATAAGATACTTCATAGAACATATATTACACAATATATGATGAAAAAAATGGGACTCTCTGACTCCGACATTTGTCTCCAGTGCTCACAAAACACTGCCGATACTTATCTTCATGCTTTATGGTCATGTACTCCAGTGCTGCATTTCTGGACTAAAATCTTGGAAAAGCTCGCTGATATATTAAACTGTAGGCTTCCTTTATCTCCAAGATTGTGTTTACTAGGTGACTTAACAATAACTGAGCTACCATGTAAACAATCTCAATCTATATTTATAGCCCTTACTATTGCTAAAAAAATAATCCTTGTCAATTGGAAAAATAAACAATCTCTAAATATCGACCACTGGTTAAACTTACTAATAAACTATATCTCAATGGAAAAAATCTCTGCCTTAAATAAAAATCAAGTATCAAGATTTAAACAAATATGGTCTATGTACATAGAATATTTTAATCTCAATTTGGCAACTTAATCCTGCCAAGATTCTGCCTGTTAACGAGAGCCACCACATCGTTACAACTTCTGTTTTCGCTGCTTCTGTATTTGGTATTTTGTATCTATATATTTGTATCACCTACACCCGCCGGGTTGGGTGAGGCCCCGCTGGTCGCTCCTCTTACTCACTTCACTAGCTTGCACTATACACTTTGTAAATATACACATAGGGCAAAAAAAGAAAAAAAAAAAAAAAGAAAAAAAAAAAAAAAGAAAAAAAAAAAAAGAAGGCGCTGCTTTCAGTTTGTAGTCTCCCCTGGAGGCGTTGGTTAGAATCCCACTTCTGACAGAAGAATTTTGACTAGCGACCCTGAAAGGATGGATAAATTGTCTATAGACCTGAAACCAATGCAAGAACCAATTAAACAAACAGTACCAAGAAACAATGCAATCTGAAAAAATAAACCAACCAGTGAAGAGTTATCAAGAACTTGAACGTGTCAGGATGGCCGAGCGGTCTAAGGCGCTGCGTTCAGGTCGCAGTCTCCACTGGAGGCGTGGGTTCGAATCCCACTTCTGACAGAAGAATTTTAACTAGCGACCCTGACTGGATGGATAAATTGTCTATCTACCTTAAACCAATGCAAGAACCAATTAAACAAACAGTACCAAGAAACACTGTGCAAGAATAACTTTGCAAGCTGAAAAAACTAGTAAACCAACCAGTGAAGTGTTATCAAGCACTTGAACATGTTAGGATGGACGAGCGGTCTAAGGCGCTGTGTTCAGGTCGCAGTCTCCACTGGAGGCGTCGGTTCGAATCCCACATCTGACAGAAGAATTTTAACTAGCGACCCTGACTGGATGGATAAATTGTCTATCGACCTGAAACCAATGCAAGAACCAATTAAACAGTACCAGCAGTGCAAGCTGATAAAATAAACCAACCAGTGAAGAGTTATCAAACACTTCAACGTGTCAGGATGGCAGAGCGGTCTCAGGCACTGCGTTCAGGTTACAGTCTCCATTGGAGGCGTGGGTTGGAATCCCACTTCTGACAGAATTATTTTAATTAGTTATCCTGACTGGATGGATGAATTGTCCATCAACCTTAAACCAATGCAAGAACCAATTAAACAAACACTACCAAGAAACACTGTGCAAGCTGATAAAACTAATAAACCAACCAGTGAAGAGTTATCAAAAACTTAAACGTGTCAGGATGGCAGAGCGGTAGAAGGCGCTGCCTTCAGTTTGTAGTCTCCCCTGGAGGCGTTGGTTAGAATCCCACTTCTGACAGAAGAATTTTGACTAGCGACCCTGAAAGGATGGATAAATTGTCTATAGACCTGAAACCAATGCAAGAACCAATTAAACAAACAGTACCAAGAAACACTGTGCAAGAATAACTTTGCAAGCTGAAAAAACTAGTAAACCAACCAGTGAAGTGTTATCAAGCACTTGAACATGTTAGGATGGACGAGCGGTCTAAGGCGCTGTGTTCAGGTCGCAGTCTCCACTGGAGGCGTCGGTTCGAATCCCACATCTGACAGAAGAATTTTAACTAGCGACCCTGACTGGATGGATAAATTGCCTCTCTACGTTGAACCAATTAATCAAACAGTACCAAGAATAACTTTGCAAGCTGACAAAACTAATAAACCAACCAGTGAGGAGTTATCAAACTCTTCAACGTGTCAGGATGGCCGAGCGGTCTAAGGCGCTGCGTTCAGGTCGCAGTCTCCACTGGAGGCGTGGGTTCGAATCCCACTTCTGACAGAAGAAATTTAACTAGTTACCCTGACTGGATGGATGAATTGTCTATCGACCTTAAACCAATGCCAGAACCAATTAAACATACAGTACCAAGAAACTTGTTGCAAGCTGATAAAACTAATAAACCAACCAGTGAGGAGTTATCAAACTCTTCAACGTGTCAGGATGGCCGAGCGGTCTAAGGCGCTGCGTTCAGGTCGCAGTCTCCACTGGAGGCGTGGGTTCGAATCCCACTTCTGACAGAAGAAATTTAACTAGTTACCCTGACTGGATGGATGAATTGTCTATCGACCTTAAACCAATGCCAGAACCAATTAAACAAACAGTACCAAGAAACTTGTTGCAAGCTGATAAAACTAATAAACCAACCAGTGAGGAGTTATCAAACTCTTCAACGTGTCAGGATGGCCGAGCGGTCTAAGGCGCTGCGTTCAGGTCGCAGTCTCCACTGGAGGCGAGGGTTCGAATCCCACTTCTGACAGAAGAATTTTAACTCGCGACCCTGACTGGATGGATAAATTGTCTATCTACATTGAACCAATTAATCAAACAGTACCAAGAATAACTTTGAAACCTGACAAAACTAATAAACAAACCAGTGAGGAGTTATCAAACTCTTCAACGTGTCAGGATGGCCGAGCGGTCTAAGGTGCTGCGTTCAGGTCGCAGTCTCCACTGGAGGCGTGGGTTCGAATCCCACTTCTGACAGAAGAATTTTAACTAGCGACCCTGACTGGATGGATGAATTGTCTATCTCCGTTGAACCAATTAATCAAACAGTTCCAAGAATAACCTTGCAAGCTGACAAAACTAATGAACCAACCAGTGAAGAGTTATCAAAAACTTGAACGTGTCAGGATGGCCGAGCGGTCTAAGGCGCTGCGTTTAGGTCGCAGTCTCCACTGGAGGCGTGAGTTCTTATCCCACTTCTGACAGAAGACTTTTAACCAGCGACCCTGACTGGATGGATAAATTGTCTCTCTACGTTGAACCAATTAATCAAACAGTACCAAGAATAACTTTGCAAGCTGACAAAACTAATAAACCAACCAGTGAGGAGTTATCAAACTCTTCAACGTGTCAGGATGGCCGAGCGGTCTAAGGCGCTGCGTTCAGGTCGCAGTCTCCACTGGAGGCGTGGGTTAGAATCCCACTTCTGACAGAAGAATTTTAACTAGCGACCCTGACTGGATGGATAAATTGTCTATCTCCGTTGAACCAATTAATCAAACAGTTCCAAGAATAACCTTGCAAGCTGACAAAACTAATGAACCAACCAGTGAAGAGGTATCAAGCACTTGAATGTGTCAGGATGGCCGAGCGGTCTAAGGCGCTGCGTTCAGGTCGCAGTCTCCACTGGAGGCGTGGGTTCGAATCCCACTTCTGACAGAAGAATTTTAACTTGCGACCCTGACTGGATGGATAAATTGTCTATCTACCTTAAACCAATGCAAGAACCAATTAAACAAACAGTACCAAGAAACACTGTGCAAGCTGATAAAACTAATACACCAACCAGTGAAGAGTTATCAAAAACTTGAACGTGTCAGGATTGCCGAGCGGTAGAAGGCGCTGCTTTCAGTTTGCAGTCTCGCCTGGAGGCGTGGGTTCGAATCCCACTTCTGACAGAAGAAATGTTGCAAGCTGATAAAACTGGATGGATGAATGGTCTATTGACCTTAAACCAATGCCAGAACCAATTAAACAAACTGTACCAAGAAACTTCTTGCAAGCTGATAAAACTAATAAAGCAACCAGTGAAGAGTTATCAAACACTACAAAGTGTCAGGATGACCGAGTGGTCTAAGGCGCTGCGTTCAGGTCGCAGTCTCCAGTGGAGGCGTGGGTTTGAATCCCACTTCTGACAGAAGAATTTTAACTAGCGACCCTGACTGGATGGATAAATTGTCTGTCTACGTTGAACCAATTAATCAAACAGTTCCAAGAATAACTTTGCAAGCTGAAAAAAACTAGTAAACCAACCAGTGAAGTGTTATCAAGCACTTGAACATGTTAGGATGGACGAGCGGTCTAAGGCGCTGTGTTCAGGTCGCAGTCTCCACTGGAGGCGTCGGTTCGAATCCCACTTCTGACAGAAGAATTTTGACTAGCGACCCTGAGTGGATGGATAAATTGTCTATCGACCTGAAACCAATGCAAGAACCAATTAAACAGTACCAGCAGTGCAAGCTGATAAAATAAACCAACCAGTGAAGAGTTATCAAACACTTCAACGTGTCAGGATGGCAGAGCGGTCTCAGGCACTGCGTTCAGGTTACAGTCTCCATTGGAGGCGTGGGTTCGAATCCCACTTCTGACAGAAGAAATGTTGCAAGCTGATAAAACTGGATGGATGAATGGTCTATTGACCTTAAACCAATGCCAGAACCAATTAAGCTGATCAAACTAATAAACCAACCAGTGAAGAGTTATCAAGCAGTTGAACATGTCAGGATGGCCGAGCGGTCTAAGGCGCTGTGTTCAGGTCGCAGTCTCCACTGGAGCCGTGGGTTCGAATCCCACTTCTGACAGAAGAATTTTAACTAGTTACCCTGACTGGATGGATGAATGGTCTATTGACCTTAAACTAATGCCAGAACCAATTAAACAAACAGTACAAAGAAACTTGTTGCAAGCTGATAAAACTAATAAAGCAACCAGTGAAGAGTTATCAGACACTACAAAGTGTCAGGATGACCGAGTGGTCTAAGGCGCTGCGTTCAGGTCGCAGTCTCCAGTGGAGGCGTGGGTTTGAATCCCACTTCTGACAGAAGAATTTTAACTAGCGACCCTGACTGAATGGATAAATTTTCTTTCTACGTTGAACAAATTAAACAAACAGTACCGGGAAACAGTGCAAGCTGATAAAACTAATAAACCAACCAGTGAAGAGTTATCAAACCCTTCAATGTGTCAGGATGGCCGAGCGGTCTAAGGCGCTGCGTTCAGGTCGCAGTCTCCACTGGAGGCGTGGGTTCGAATCCTACTTTTGACAGAAGAATTTTAACTAGCGACCCTGACTGGATGGATAAATTGTCTATCGACGTTGAACCAATTAATCAAACAGTTACAAGAATAACTTTGCAAGCTGAAAAAACTAGTAAACCAACCAGTGAAGTGTTATCAAGCACTTGAACATGTCAGGATGGCCGAGCGGTCTCAGGCGCTGTGTTCAGGTCGCAGTCTCCACTGGAGTCGTCGGTTCGAATCCCACTTCTGACAGAAGAATTTTAACTAGCGACCCTGACTGGATGGATAAATTGCCTCTCTACGTTGAACCAATTAATCAAACAGTACCAAGAATAACTTTGCAAGCTGACAAAACTAATAAACCAACCAGTGAGGAGTTATCAAACTCTTCAACGTGTCAGGATGGCCGAGCGGTCTAAGGCGCTGCGTTCAGGTTCCAGTCTCCACTGGAGGCGTGTGTTCGAATCCCACTTCTGACAGAAGAATATTAACGAGCGACCCTGACTGGATGTATAAATTGTCTATCTAACTTAAACAAATGCAAGAATCAATTAAACTACCAGGAAACACTCTGCAAGCTGATAAAACTAATAAACCAACCAGTGAAGTGTTATCAAACATGTCAACGTGTCAGGATGGCTGAGCGGTCTAAGGCGCTGCGTTCAGGTCGGAGTCTCCTCTATCTACCTTAAACCAATGCCAGAACCAATTAAACAAACAGTACCAAGAAACGTGTTGCAAGCTGATAAAACTAATAAACCAACCAGTGAAGAGTTATCAAACACTTCGTGTCAGGATGGCCGAGCGGTCTAAGGCGCTGCGTTCAGGTTGCAGTCTCCACTGGAGGCGTGGGTTTGAATCCCACTTCTGACAGAAGAATTTTAACTAGTTACCCTGACTGGATGGATGAATTGTCTATCTACCTTAAACCAATGCCAGAACCAATAAAACAATCAAACAGTACCAGGAAACACTCTGCAAGCTGATAAAACTAATAAACCAACCAGTGAAGTGTTATCAAACATGTCAACATGTCAGGATGGCCGAGCGGTCAAAGGTACTGCGTTCAGGTCGCAGTCTCCACTGGAGACGTGAGTTCGAATCCCACTTCTGACAGCAGAATTTTAACTAGTTACCCTGACTGGATGGATAAATTGTCTTTCTACCTTAAACCAATGCCAGTTCCAATTAAACAAACAGTACCAAGAAACTTGTTGCAAGCTGATAAAACTAATAAACCAACCAGTGAAGAGTTATCAAACACTTCAAAGTGTCAGGATGGCCGAGCGGTCTAAGCCGCTGCGTTCAGGTCGCAGTCTCCACTGGAGGCTTGGGTTTGAATCCCACCTCTGACAGAAGAATTTTAACTAGTTACCCTGACTGGATGGATGAATTGTCTATCTACCTTAAACCAATGCCAGAACCAATTAAACAAACAGAACCAAGAAATGTTTTGCAAGCTGATAAAACTAATAAACCAACCAGTGAAGACTTATCAAACCCTTCAACGTGTCAGGATGGCCGAGCGGTCTAAGGAGCTGCGTTCAGGTCGCAGTCTCCACTGGAGGCGTGGGTTCGAATCCCACTTCTAACAGAAGAATTTTAACTAGTTACCCTGACTGGATGGATGAATTGTCTATCGACCTTAACTCTTTGACCGCCATAAACGTTTAAAGACGTTCAGTATAAACCTAAAATTGGCCGCCATAGACGTTAATTGCCGTCTACTATGTTTTTGTATGGAAACGGGTGGAGGAAAGCCTTGGGCAGCTGTGCTCCAAGTATCAAGCCGATCGGGTTACTATAATGAGTATTCCTGGCCACTAGATGGCTGTGATGAGTCTTTTGGACAAGATCGGGTAGGAGACAACAGTAGAAGAAGAGAGGCGGAGCTAGAGTGTTGAGGGGGAGAGAATGCTAAGGGAGTCAAAAAGGCTACAGATGGCAATCAGCTCACGCTTGATCCTTATTTTCAAAGCTCAAAAGCATCGACCAGTGCTCAAGAGCACAGTGATGACGGGGTTAAGTCATAGTTGAAGCGGTGACGCGGCCGTTTCGACCACGTCCTAAGGCCCCACCGGCTAGCGATGCTAAAAACGTCCGAAGGCCGCACCGGCTAGCGATGCTAACACCAGAGAAAAGTGGTGCACAACTGAGCACGTCTGCACAGATGACGTTTCATCGGACTATGACGACTACTACGGGTCCGATGCAAGACAGTCTTGGACAGTCTTCCAAAGAACGTGAAGGTAAGCGCTAACATGCTAAGAGATTGCTAGTAAGATTACTTTACTAACTTTTCGGCGATCTGCTAGCAGCGTGTGTAAATGTGCTGATATACACTAGAACATCTATTACCTATCCAAACGTGAATGTATATTTTATAGATCGTGCTCAAAGCAACGTCCGACCGCTGGTTCTACGACAAAGAGAGGTAAAAAACAAAAAAAAACAAAAAACGTTTTCAATACACCGCAACAAGCTCCCCCTCATAGGGCCCAAAGTGACCCTTCTCACAGTGAGCAGAACAAAGGTAAAAAGAAGAAAAAAAAAGATTCTCCACAGCTCTAATAAAATATTTGATGGTAAACGTCTTCTATAATTTACAGAATGTGCATCAACCAATACATCGAAGAAAAAAAGGTAAACATGCACACACACACACACACACACATTGCATCACAGTGCTCTAAAATAATATATGATATTGAAATGTATATTTGCAGATCCCAAAGATTCTGGCTGGCTTGAAGTTGATGAATTCGGCTGGCAGCCAACCATCTTCCCCTTTGCTGCAAAACCAGGACCAAGGGATGCTGCAGCAGAGCTGAATTCCCACCTGCCAGCTGACATCCTGGAGCTCTTCATCACGGATGAACTTCTCCAGCACATCGTTCATCATACCAACCTCTACGCAAATCAGTCCATACAGAAGCAGACTGACAAAAACTGTTGCGCACGTGTAAATAGTTTGCAAAGAGTTTTCCAAATTGTTTGTTCGGATTGCTACTGTTGCATGTAAATAAACTGTTATTTTGCAATCAAAAAACATTTTTTATTGTTGGGGTAGTGTTTTATAGAAGTTTAGGTGTTTGTAGAATCACTCATGCAAAAAAAAAAGTGCCAAATTCACTAGAGTGCATGAAATAACATCGTTTCACAAAAAGCTTGATTTCTCCGTATTTTGGAAGAAAATAGAGGATTTGGGTGAAACGAAGCTGTTTTCTATTGTTGATTACTGAAGATCCGAATAAGGTAGAAACAAACTTTTTTTTTTAGATGAAAGATGAGACTTCAATCTTTCATTTGGTAGTATCCGCGTTTCCATAGTCCTAACACAACATTTTCTGTGGAGCTTGAAAGATCGGTAAAATTCTGTAAATCAGCTGGCAGTATAGGGGTTAACTTTTCCGAAAATGGCTGGCAGTCAAAGAGTTAAACCAATGCAAGAACCAATTAAACAAACAGTACCAAGAAACACTGTGCAAGCTGATAAAACTAATACACCAACCAGTGAAGAGTTATTAAAAACTTGAACGTGTCAGGATTGCCGAGCGGTCGAAGGCGCTGCTTTCAGTTTGCAGTCTCCCCTGGAGGCGTGGGTTCGAATCCCACTTCTGACAGAAGAATTTTGACTAGCGACCCTGACTGGATGGATAAATTGTCTATCGACCTGAAACCAATGCAAGAACCAATTAAACAGTACCAGAAAAGTGCAAGCTGATAAAGCTAATAAATCAACCAGTGAAGAGTTATCAAACTCTTCAACTTGTCAGGATGGCCGAGCGGTCTAAGGCGCTGCGTTCAGGTCGCAGTCTCCACTGGAGGCGTGGGTTCGAATCCCACTTCTGACAGAAGAATTTTAACTAGCGACCCTGATTGGATGGATAAATTGTCTTTCTCCGTTGAACTAATTAAACAAACAGTACCACGAAACACAGTGCAAGCTGATAAAACTAATAAAACAACCAGTGAAGTGTAATCAAACACATCAACATGTCAGGATGGCCGAGCGGTCTAAGGCGCTGCGTTCAGGTCGCAGTCTCCACTGGAGGCGTGGGTTCGAATCCCACTTCTGACAGAAGAATTTTAACTAGTTACCCTGACTGGATGGATGAATTGTCTATCGACCTTAAACCAATGCAAGAACCAATTAAACAAACAGTACCAAGAAACACTGTGCAAGCTGATAAAACTAATACACCAACCAGTGAAGAGTTATCAAAAACTTGAACGTGTCAGGATTGCCGAGCGGTCGAAGGCGCTGCTTTCAGTTTGCAGTCTCCCCTGGAGGCGTGGGTTCGAATCCCACTTCTGACAGAAGAATTTTGACTAGCGACCCTGACTGGATGGATAAATTGTCTATCGACCTGAAACCAATGCAAGAACCAATTAAACAGTACCAGCAGTGCAAGCTGATAAAATAAACCAACCAGTGAAGAGTTATCAAACACTTCAACGTGTCAGCATGGCCGAGCGGTCTCAGGCGTTGCGTTCAGGTTGCAGTCTCCATTGGAGGCGTGGGTTCGAATCCCACTTCTGACAGAATTATTTTAATTAGTTATCCTGACTGGATGGATGAATTGTACATCAACCTTAAACCAATGCAAGAACCAATTAAACAAACAGTACCAGGAAACGCTTTGCAAGCTGACAAAACTAATAAACCAACCAGTGAAGAGTTATCGAGCACTTGAACGTGTCAGGATGGCCGAGCGGTCTAAGGCGCTGCGTTCATGTCCCAGTCTCCACTGGAGGCGTGGGTTCGAATCCCACTTCTGAGAGAAGAATTTTAATGAGCGACCCTGACTGGATGGATAAATTGTCTATCTATGTTGAACCAATTAATCAAACAGTACCAAGAATAACTTTGCAAGCTGACAAAACTAATAAACCAACCAGTGAAGAGTTATCAAGCACTTGAACGTGTCAGGATGGCCGAGCGGTCTAAGGCGCTGCGTTCAGGTCCCAGTCTCCACTGGAGGCGTGGGTTCGAATCCCACTTCTGTGAGAAGAATTTTAACGAGCGACCCTGACTGGATGTATAAATTGTCTATCTAACTTAAACAAATGCAAGAATCAATTAAACTACCAGGAAACATTCTGCAAGCTGATAAAACTAATAAACCAAACAGTAAAGTGTTATCAAACATGTCAACGTGTCAGGATGGCCGAGCGGTCAAAGCAGCGCCTTTGACCGCTCAGGTTGCAGTCTCCACTGGAGGTGTGGGTTTGAATCCCACTTCTGACAGAAGAATTTTAACTAGCGACCCTGACTCGATGTATAAATTGTATATCTAACTTAAACAAATGCAAGAATCAATTAAACAAACAGTACCAGGAAACACTTGCAAGCTGATAAAACTAATAAACCAACCAGTGAAGTGTTATCAATGGCTTGAATGTGTAAGGATGGGTGAGCGGTCTGAGGCGCTGCGTTCAGATCGAAGTCTCCACTGGAGGCGTGGGTCCGAATCCCAGCCCATTCCACGCATGCAAGGCGTTTCCACCTCCAATGTGCATCTGGGATGCTGGGCAGAAGTGTCGCATCACCAACCAGCTGCAAAACAATACTTGAACGCGGGAAACAACACATAACCAAACCACAGAATCCATGGAGGACGATGCGGCCCGGTATCGGTTTATCGTTCTGTTATATGTGGCGCTTCTTCAGAGCTCACAACTCAAGGAGGATCGCCGGAAAACCCTCGAAGAAGACGACGAACACTTGTCAAAGGATGCGGCTGGTAAGCCCACTGATGACATCACAGGACCGACCGACCGCCCAATCAACTGCCATGGTGTTTTACGTAAGTCCTAGGCTCGCTCTGGCCCTTTACATTGCTATCTGTTTCCATTTTGAAGCAATTATCATTAGAAATTAATTGTCTATCTACCGTATACCAATCAAAGAACCAACAAACTTAATTAACCAAAAAACAACAACCAACTTTTGGAAGAAAGAACTGCGTTTGCAAGTTGACAAAACTAATAAACCAACCAGTGAATAGCTACCAAATACTTGAATGTGTCAGGATGGCACTGCATTCAGGTCGCAGTCTCCCCTAGAGGCGTGGATTCGAGTCCCACTTATGACAGAGGAATTTTAGCTAGCTAGTAGCTACCCTGACTGGATGAATAATTTGTCTATCTACCAACCTTATACCAATGAAAGAACCAACCAACCGAATTAACCAAACGGTAAAAAAACAAAAAAAAACAATCCCATTCTGACTATTAGGCTAATATCTAATTACCCTGGCTATATTGATGCATCTGTCTTCCTTCTACCAATGAAAGAACCAACCAAGAAATTAACCAAAGACAGAACTGAGCTACCCATCCAGGAAACCATCTTTGGAAGAACTTTCCAACTGACAAAACCAATGAACCAACCAAAGCTTGTTTCAGGATGGCCGAGGGGTCTAAGGCGCTGCATTAAGGTTGCGGCCTCCCCTGGAGGCATGAGTTCGAATCAGACTTCTGATAGAATGTTTTTCTCTAATTACCATGGCTATTGAGTGTATCTGTCTCCCTTCCACCAATGAAAAAATTAACCGAGGATAGAACTGTGCTACCCATCCCAAAAACCAACTTTGGAAGAACTTTCCAATGGAAAAAAAAAAACAATGAACCAACCGAAGAATGCGTCAGGAAGGCTGAGTGGTAAAAGGCCCTGGGTTCAGGTCACTGTCTCCAATGGAGCTGTGGGTTCGAGTTCCACTTCTGACAGAGGAATGTTATCCAACTACCCTAACTGTCTGTTAGGTTTGTTTGTGGTCATCTAAATGCCTTGTTATACATGGTCATTAACACATTGACTCACAACCATTTTCACTGAAGCAACCCCCTTCGCTCCCGACTGTTTTACTGGATTTTGAGTGATTTTGCAAGGCCCACAGAATATTGCGTTGTATTGCTATAAAAACATGGAACCTACAAAAAGAAAGATTAGAGTCTCTTCTTTCATCAGGAAAAAAAAGTATATTTCTATCTTTCTGTTTTACAGCAATTAGCATTACAATATAGCTAAGTTTCATCATTATTCACAAATCTGTTTTAAACTGTGGAAAAAAGAGCTTGTTGCAACAAGCACTGGTTGATCTCTTATACTCTGCTGCCACCTGCTGGACGTTTTTGTAATGCCTAACATTGCTTCAACCATTTTCTGCAGTTCAGCGGCTGCATCAAAGCCTTATGTATGCACTAGCATAAAAAAAACATGCAAAAACATCTTTGGGAAACTGGTAATATTTAAAATAGAATGTATTTATATGTTTTTGGGAGCAAATGAGGAAAAAATAAAAAAATGCCTTACTATACATGGTCATTAAAAATAACATGCCTTACTATACATGGTGGGTTAAAAAAAAGAAAAAGAAAAAAGAATGCCTTACTACTCATAGTCATTTAAATGCCTTAATGACTGATTATACATGGCCATTTAACAAAGCATGTCTTACATACAGCATGTCGACATACATGGTCGTAAAAACAACACCTTACTATATGGTCTTTATAAAATAATAATAATAATAATAAATAAATAAATAAATAAATAAATAAATAAAAACACCTCATTTTAACATGGCCGTTTAAAAAAAAAAACGCCTAACTATACATGGTCATTTAAAAAAAAAATGCGTTACTATACATGGTCGTTTTCTTTTTTCATTAAAAAAAAAAAAAAAGTTAAAAAAAAAAAAGTTAAAAAAAAAGAAAAACAAATGCTTACTATACATGGTCGTTAAAACAACTATACGTGGTCGGTTTTATTAAAAAAAAAAAAAAAAAAAAAAAAAAAGGCTTACTATACATGGTCATTTAAAAAAAAAATGCCTGACTGTACATGGTTATTAAAAAAAAGTCTTAGTCTAGTCTAAAAGTCATGGTCGTTTGTGTTTTTTGTTTGTTTGTTTTTTTAAATAATCCAGCAACCTTTCACTCACCTGTTGCTGCATCTGACTCTGGCTGTCCTCCAGTTCAGCGATGCGGGCCGTGCTCTCAGTCAGCATTGTCTGCTGCTGCTGCAGAGAAAGTTGAAGCTGCAGGTTTTGCTCACTGGAGCTCTGAGCCACCCAAGTGACACTGTGAAGCTTTTCCTGCTGTGAAAACAGCTGGGGGGGGGTGTTTAACAGGAGGTGATGAGTTTTATAGGAGAGCAAAGGATCAGCGATTCCCTACCTCTGTCATTCTACATGAACACTAACTTGGAAGGAAAAAGACAAGAAAAGGAAAAAAAATGACTTCACCATCCCATTACTTTTACACCAGTATTTGCCAACCATTATTGAGCCAAGACACACAGAAAAATATTTACATAGGCCTATGTATCATAAATTTGAACTTTATTGTAACAGATTAAATCACTGCTTGTGTTTAGAAAAAAAAAAATACATGAAATGAGGACCATGAAAAAAAATAAATCTCATATTAAATCGCAATTGCAACATTGAGGGAAAAATAAAATCGCAATTATATTATTTTTGAAAATCCTTCAGCCAGAGTGGCGACTGTGTACCTGGTCTTTGGAGCTTTGCAGCTCAGACTCATAACTCTTTTTCATCTCCTCCATCTGCTGAAGATGCCGCGTCAGCTCCTCTTGGCATGTTGACAGAGACAACTGGAGCTCACACACCTGTCACATGCAACACAAAGAAGGTCAACACACATAATTTGTGACTTTTAAATGAGACATATGTTGGAAAATTGGATTTTGTATTGTCTGCATAAAAAAATAGTTGGGTTTTTCAAGTGCCTGCAACCCATGAAATATGAAATTAAGCAACCAAGTCAATCTATTGTTATCCCTCTGAAATGTGTCTGTATGAGGAAGCCCTTCTGAATTTTGCTGAATTGTGACATAAGACAGTGTTGGTTTCACACAAGAACAATTCATGAATATCTCATGCTCTGGAAAAAGTCTCAGAGTCTCCGGACGTCTCCAGTAATGTCACAAAAGGTCTTTGGATTTGTTGCTCATCGCCTTTTTGCGAAAAATAAGTCACTAAAGGGTTCAGAGTGACAAAGTAATTGGAACCAGTAATATAAATTAGCAAATTGTGCCTCCAGTAATTGATAAGTATACTTAGCATGCGCAGTATGATGAACTGCCCCCTAAAAGTTATTTCAACCAGCGTGACAAATGTATATTAAGGGTGCTGACATTTTTTAGCATCTGTGTAATTTGATGAAGAATGTCACAAAACTTTTCATTAAGACACCCAAGAACTGCTTTACAGTTTTTCACAATTGTCAACACGTTTCTCAATACAATAACAGATCTCTCAATACTGCACACACAAAATGCTAAACTTGACACTCCCTTTGCAAGAAGACCCTTGCCATCAAATCTCTACGTTGTGTTCACAAAATTGAACTCATGTTTTCATTTGGTACACACAGTCGTATTTTCCAATGACACATAGCATTCATTGAGCACACACAACTAAGCTTTTGCTGCACACTACCAAGTATTTACAGCACATTGTAGTGCAAAATTGAAAACACTATTGTAAAATGGAACACACCATATGAATGACAATGATTTTGGAAAAGAAGATATTACTCCACTGCGATTGGCTGGCAACCAGTCCAGGGTGTCCCCCGCCTACTGCCCAGAGCTGAGATAGGCGCCAGCACCCCCCGCGACACTTGTGAGGAATAAGCGGCCAAGAAAATGGATGGATGGATGGATGGATGGATATTACTCCATTTGTAAAAATAACTAAGTCAAGCATAGTTTTTTTCATCAAACAAACTTAAAATAGCACACAAATATGCAGCCAAAAATATTTTATTTTTTAACATGACTGAGGAATAATCATGATCAAGCATCATGATGCCTTCGGCTTCTGTCAGGCCAGAGGGCCTCGTCCACATCACAGGCGATGTTCTCCCTATCTCGACATCTCTGGAAGAACCGCCTTGAATGGCGTATGAATCCCTGAATGGACTCGAGGCTGACGTCACCACAGGCTTCTTCCTTGGCCTGGACAAGTGGGACCTGGGTCTGGGGGTTTCGCTCATACACTTTCCACCTCCAAGCAGAAAAGAACTCCTCTATGGGGTTGAGGAATGGAGAGTATGCCTAAAATGTGGGTGGTCCTGGAACCACTGAGGTACAAGCAGAGCCCGGTGGAAACTCACATTGTCCCAGACGACAACATAATCTCAGTAAATCTTTATGGATCATCAATGTGATCTGCTGGAACAAGTTGTTTGTGGAAGTCATCAAGGAAGGCCAGCAGCAAGACCCTCAAGCCAGCCTCCCTCATGCTCACACCATGTTTCAGCATATGGTCTATCACAGTGACCTGAATCTCATTGGATATAATAGTTCTCCGTCTTCTTACTACTCCTCCTGTTCTCCTCTCTGCTGCTCCTCTCTGTTCTCCTGCTCCCTCTGCAGGAGCAAGAGGAGAACAGAGAACTCTGTCCTCCTCTTGCTCCGACTCACACTCTACTTCTCCTTCTCAGGTTGCTCTCTTCAAGGTTCTCCATTCACCAAACACAGAGGAGGAGGCTCAAGACACTTATATACTGCAGTCCTGATTGCTAATTGCTCACCAGACCTGAATGTGTTGAGTTTTGAACACTTGTATGTTGTAGGTTGATACCACTGAGATGTCACATGAGAAGTGTGTGTAACAACTAGTGTTGTTCCGATACCGATACTGGTATCGGCAGAGGTGCCGGTACTGCATTAAAACAGTGGTATCGGTATCGGTGACTACTCACAAGTAACATGCCGATACCATTAATTCCAACGCTAATATGGGATTTTGGATGCAGCATCTTGTCTTGCTGGTGCACGACATTTACTGGTATGTGACATGTTCACTGCATGCCGATCTAAGATATCCTATTGGCCCTTGAATGCTCTGAACGAATGGCAGGGCGGCTTTTTCATGTCGACAAAAAAAACCTCAAGTATCGGTATGGTATCGGTATCGGCCGATACTGCAAAGCTGGGTATCGGTATCGCTATCGGGAGCCAAAAAACAGTATCGGAACAACACTAGTAACAACGGAACATTGTATATAATGTTTTGACAACAAGTTAATGTGCAATTGACTGCAGAGTGTATTGTCAGTTGAAGCGTTGAGCTTTTACATGAGAGGTGTGTGTCACATCTGAGAATTGTGTGTAGTGTTTAGACAACAAGGTGATTTGCAATTGGTGTCAGAGTGTAAAGAAGGAAAGTCAGAGCCAAAGGGAGTCATAAGGGAGTGTGAAGTAGTGACAATTCAGGTCGAGCGATTGGTACATGAAGTTAAGGTTGTGCAAATTGTGCCAAAGTTTAGATTTCTGTGTGTTAACAATCGTGAAAAACTGTAAATTGTGATAAAAGTCTCCTTTTATAAACATCGTGGCAAATTATAAAGAAAAGGTTTAAGAAGTGTTCTGCTAAAATTGCGTAGTTTAAAAGCACAACTGTCAGTTGTGTTGTCTCGACCTTGAAACTACTCTATGCACTTAAGTATTTCCATATATGGAAATTACACCAGGATGAGAAAATGAAAGAAACGATTGTCCACTCTAGACTCCTACAAGATTATTTTTGGTTGTGTCCATTCATCCTTAAAACTGTATATTTATGTATGTATGTATGCGTGTCTACTTCTACAACCTCTGTTCTATAGTCACGTGTTGCAGAATGTTGTTCCCCTGACCTTGGTGGCAGACTGCTCTTTTAAACTCTGGAGTAACTCCTCATTGTGTCTCGCTTCAATCTGCTTCTCCTGGAGCCAAAGCAAAATGCATCCACTCCTTCACTATTTGTTCAAATTGTGTTAAATACAGTTTGCTTAGCAGGGATCCTTACCTGTGTGAGCTGTTCTACGGAGGACTGCAGTTGTGAAGTCACAGCCTGAGCCTCATCTTTTTCTCTCTGGAGAGAACCCAGCTCCCGCTCCATCTCTAACACACGAGAATGAGCTTCCTCCACAGATAGCTGCAGCTGCAAACACAGACACTTTACTTTTATTTTGCTTATATTATTTAATTAGAATATGGGATGTACTGCGATTGGCTGGCAACCAGTCCAGGGTGTCCCCCACCTACTGCCCAGAGCCAGCTGAGATAGGCGCCAGTGCCCCCCGCGACCCTTGTGAGGAATAAGCGGTCAAGAAAATGGATGGATGGATATGGGATGTAACCATTTTTTTTTTTTCAGACGAATAACAGTAGTCGCATTCACTTTTAGTACTCACCAGTCACCAATATCGAGTACCAATCACTCGTATTTTGATATGTCAAATTTCATTAAACACAATGATGAATAATTGCCAACAAAGACCTTTTTTTCTGATGTGGGTGATGATCAGCTAATGTGTCCGAACTGCCACACTATGGCGCCAACTACTGCCAAGGAAGATTTTTTTTTTAATGTCAGATTATTATTATTTTTTGCCGTATTGATTGCGATTGACACCCATATGGAAAACATAAAAATGAACAATCAATCCAGGCACTATTCATTCTATCATGATTAAAATTTGTAATATGAGGGTATAGTGAATTAGGTATAAAATGTGTGAAGTTGTGGGAATATTAAAAGAGAAAAAAAAAGCACAGATGTAAATTCAGGTCACCATGTCTATTCTGTGCTGCTGCTCGGTGAATTGCTGACTTTGTGATTGTTTAGTCTTCTCCAAAGATTGCTGGTACTCTCTTTGCTTTTTGCTCATCAGTGTTTGGTAGTGCTGAAGAGTGTTGGTCTTCTCCTGCATGAAATACAAGAAAAACAGTATAAGAAAACAAGGAATGTATGGATGCAGGCAGCAAAAATCATAACCCTTCATCTTTGTTGGCAATATTCTCAAGCTTGTCGAAGTGCATTTCAATAAAATATAATATCGTAGGAAAATGAAATGCATATTGATTCATTATACACATTGGGAACTACTTTTTAGAAGGCCAATTCTTATCTAGTTTCTATTTTGTACGTTGTTTTGATTGTTATGTAATATTCATTTTTTTAGATGTGGAATTGAAGACATTTGTTTTAAGCACTCAAGTTGTAACAAAATAAAATATTTCACTCTGTGTAGTGTGAATCAATGTATGCTAATATAAAAGTTTCACTTTTTGAATTGAACTACTGAAATAAATTATCTGGTAAGTTCATCGTAATTATATTTTTTAAAATGTATCTAAAAATCTATGTAAATATTTTTTTTCTTCCTGGGTGGAGGGCAGGGGACATGTAGACACAATGATCACAGGCACACATTTTTAAAGGTGAAGTCAAGCCAACAATTTTCTTCACAATAATATGTTTTATATAGACCCACTAGTCTAAATATAGCATTTTATTAATTTAATATTGCATGTATGGAATATGAGTTAAGTAGAAAAATCCATTCCTGTTTGTCCATCTCAGCGGGGCGGGCATTTTGCCACTTGCTGTTGACTGAAAATGTTGCTCAGGGCTCCTTTTTTTTCTGAAGCTGAGCCACTATTGGTTGTTACCTGAGACCTTTTTTTCAGTCAACAGCAAGTGGCAAAATGGCCACCGCCTGAGATGAATAAAAACGTCTGGATTTTGCTGCTTAACTTATATTCAACAAACGCAATATTACCGGTAATCAGAATTCTGTGTTTAGACTAGTCGGGTTGCATCAAACATATTATTGCAAAGAAAATTTATGGGATGACTTCCCCTTTAACCTCAGTTAAAAAAAAAAAAAATTAATATTGTTGCAGCTTATTGAGTCAGTGAGAGTAGTGGAGTCTCTTTGATAGTCTGAATTACTGTATTATACTGGTCTCTCAGTGACTAAGGCAGGGACACCAAAAGGGGCAGACCAATGAATGGAATTGAATCAATCATTCATTTGGATTGGGGAAAGATGATTTGAGTCAAGTGTTTTGATGTACAAGCATGGTCACAGAACACATTAAACTTGTATCTCAAAGTACTGTGCAGGCACTGGAAGGCGAGTTTGTTTTGTACCTGCAGCTGGTTATCTAACTCAGTATTCTTCAATGCAGCCTGACTGTAAGCGGAAGTTTTCTCCTGTAACTGTCTTTCCAGCGCAGCAACTCGAGCGCTCTTCCTCTTTAGCTGAGTTGAAACGAAGAGCAATCAATAAACAACAAATCTTTGACAAGCTCTTGAGTCGAACTGTGAAACCACTTGGAAGGTTGCACAGTGTGTGAAGAGTTCAACTTGCTACATGACCAATAAAAGTTGAAATAGAATGAGAGAAAAGTGGGAGTTACTTCTTTCTCTGCAGCTGTGGTTTGGTTGGCTTTGTCCATCAGCTCCGTCTGGAGGCTCTGGTAGTGGGTAGCTCTTTGGGCCAAGGAGATCTGCAGGGACGAAATCTCCTCCTGGGCTCGGCTCAAGCGGTCCTGAAGTCTCTCAACGAGACTGCGTTGTTGAGTCCGTTCGGCCTCCTTCAACTGAAGAACTTGTAATAGATGCTGGTAACCTTCACCTGAAATGAAATGAATGGAAGGAAAGACATTTATTATGTGAATGTCACGTTGATGGTTTATTTCTTAATGCCGGGATGTTTTGGGGTTTTTAAAAGGAACACCGGCTGTCGTGACAAATTTGCTCTATATTATTTATTTGGTTGTTACTAACATAACTGTAAATGAGTTATGAGAAATGGCCACTGGGTGGCAGTTGTGTGCCGTCAGCCTGGGATGAGCAGTTAATTAAGTTTAAAAGGTTTCACCTGCTTAGGTGACACAGTCTGCTTCACTGTCATTGTTTGGCATGCCAAACGTGTGCTACTCTATGTGTTCCTGTTGTTTGGATCTCAATGCAAGTTTGCTTTTGACAATTTTCTTGGGTTTTCATCACTGCTGTTGTTGTGATCGTCTGTTTACGCATTATTTATTTATCTAGGATGTGGACCTCTGAAGTGACCGTTTCAACTCTTTTAGCACCCTTGGTTTGTGGAATGAGGTGCGTTAATTGTCTTGAGTTATTTAATGGATTGTGATGTCTGTTTTAATATTGGATTAAGTGTGTTTATTGCTAGATGAAAATTAGTGGTGTATATGCATGTTTTATTTTTGGAAAGTGCTCATATTTTGTATTAAAGTTTGTGTGGTTGATTATGTAGCTTTTTGTTGTAAATTTGATATTGACCCTTTGCTTTCTTTCTGTATTTCTGTTTCATAGTTTTCAGTGTCTTAAAATAAACCACCCGTTTGAAACTCTCCACCATGCGTGATCATTGATGCCAAGGGCAGCTAAAATTGAGATTCATTTTTCAAAAATCATTTCCATTTTAATACATTTCGTAGAAACTTTTAGATGTACGCTGGCATTGTTATTTACATCGCAACATATTCAGTGCGGGCGGGCGGGTGGATGACTGGTTAGCACGTCCACCTCCCAGTACTGAGGACTCTGATTCAAGTCCAGGCTCCGGCCTTCCTGGGTGGAGTTTGCATGTTCACCCCATGCCTGTGTGGGTCTGCTCCGGGTACTCCGGTCTCCTTCCACATTCCAAAGACATGCTTGGCAGGTTAATTGGGCGCTCCGAATTGTCCCTAGGTGTGCTTGTGAGTGTGGATGGTTGTTTGTCCCTGTGTGCCCTGCGATTGGCTGGCAACCAGTCCAGGGTGTCCCCCGCCTACTGCCCAGAGCCAGCTGAGATATGCTCCAGCACCCCCCGCAACCCTTGTGAGGAATAAGCGGTCAAGAAAATGGATGGATGGATGATTACTACAGGTGTAAAGTCCGACTTTTGCAAGAAAAAAAAAAGTGTATTTTTTCAATTCACTTGGTGAAATAACTTTTTTGTTTGTGACTTTTTAATTTTATTATCAAATGTTAAGCCTTTCTCTTCGAAAAAAAAATTAAATTTCATTCTCAAAACTGTTTTTCACTCATTCCAAACAGACTCATCACCAATAAATATAGGGACTTCTTTCACTAGAAAGTCCACCATATAAACTTCCCTATTATGTGTTCGGAAATCATCACTCATGTCTATGCTATAATTAAGATTTTTATTAGGGTTGTAACAACGGCAATATGGTGATATCGCGATATTAAAACTGCCACAATATATCATCGGCATGTCACAATATTAAAAGCAGCACATCTGTTAGTCAGGTTGATTTCCATTTGTGTAGTTCTAGCACCCTAGGATGTCCCCCACCTACTGCCCATAGCCAGCTGGAATAGGCTCCAGCACCCCCTGCGACCCTTGTGAGGAGCAAGCGGTTCAGAAAATGGGTGGATATATTACAAGTGCATTTGAATTAAATTAAAAAGTAAATTATACACTGAATTAAAAAAAATAGGCTAAAGTGAATAAAAAATATTTAAATGAATTCAATTATTTAATGTGATGATTTTTTTAACTAAATACATTTTTACTAATTTTAGGGGTAAAAAAAAAAAATTGACTTAAGTACTGTAAATGCTTAGTGGGCCGGATAAAAGAACAGAATGCGCCATATACAGCCCCCCGGACGTACATGTCCCACCCCTGCTCAAAACTGAAATGAGAGTAAAAATTGGCTGCATGGCAACCAGTCCAGAGTGTACCCCACCTCTCGCCAAAAGTACAGCTCACCTGCAATTCCAACGAGGCTAAGCAGTATAGAATATGGATGGATGGAAGTGCAGAATAAACTTGCGTGTTGTATAACTCTTTACAACATTGTTTTTAACAGTCTTGTCATGAACCATATAGAAAAATACAGTTAAAAGGAGAATGTTTCACAGGCACACTGTACCTGGTTTCAGCTTCAGCAGTTGTGCAGTTGTTGAAAAGTCCACTGGGGGCAGGGTGCAGGGCCTGACACACAATGGTCCGACAGCATCCTAATATACAGACAGTAAACACATTATGCCATCTGCATCATCTGAGGCAAACACATTAGTCTGACTTTGTGCACCATATTCAACAAATGAGTTATGAAACAGTGTCAAGGAAAATCATGTGAGGCGTAAATCAAGTATTTCCCCACCTCTCGGAGATGCAGCAGAGATAATATGGCCTCCAGGCTGGCGGTCTCGGCTTGGCTCTGCTGAGTTGCTCTGTTGCTCTGGGCCAGGCACACCTCCTGGTTCTTGGTCAGAGTGCGCAGGTCTTCCAGTTCCTTGCGCAGAGAAACCAGCTCCCTGCATTCAGCAATGCGCTCTGTCAGCTGACTCCGGAGGTCTGAGTTCCGCCGCTTGGCATCCTCCAGCTGGCCCTGGAGGTCTGAATACTCAGCAGCAGAAGTCTTTGCGTCCCTCACGTCGTCCTTTAGCTGGCTGTGAGACCCATGAAGAAGTAGTGATAATGATGAAAACTCATGCCAGGAACAAAGATAGTGTTGTTAACATGCAAACCTAATTGTATGACTCTGATCTGCCTTTTCCCTCTCCAGCGTCGAACACTTGAGTTCCAAGTCTTCTTTTTCTCGATCACATTCAATCAGGTTCTCTTTTAATTTGATTTCATTCTCCATAACCTAGAATGCAGACACAGTGATTGTTTTTATTGCTTTAGGCCATGGATGGCCAAACCTTTTCTACCGAGGGCAACAAACAGAAAAATGAAAGGGTTCATGTCACCTTCAGTTTATAAAACATGCTAAAACTATTTCACTATAGTGCATTCACATCTATTTAAAATTTGAAGAAATCATGAATACTTTTCATTTGTTTTTTTAAACATATTGTGAAATAAGTGTTTCTTGTAACATTCAACTTTTGTTGTATTTTTATTTTTAAAAAAAAGTGTATTATCTATATTTCAACATTTAAACTTTAAGGATATGAGGCGTGCCAATACAAAAATGTATAGCAAGCTGCAAATGGCCCTAGCCCTTTAAACTATCGTTCTGATTATTTTTTTTTCCTCTTCCACATGTCGAATTCAGAGAAACTGCCAATTACAAACACACTAAAGCTAAATTTATTTAGAAATTAAATGACAACAAATATGCCTCAAAGGTCACAAGAAAACTTCTATCATTGGAAAATCTCATGACACTAATGATTAACTCATCAATTGCGTTGCAATCATAGAAGGTTGAAATGATACGTTAGTACAGTTACTTGAGGTTTTAGAAAGGCAGCAGTTTCACCCTGGAACACATTATTTCTAACCTCAGAGGTTCCACTGTATCTAACTAAAAATAAAAAATACCTTTTGAAATTTAATGGCAACAGTGGCCTTGTACTCTTTGAAAGCTTCTTTGAGTTTCTCTGCATTTTCAAGGGCTTGGTTTCTTTGCTGCTCCGCTCTGTTAAAAATTGGACAGAACATGTAGAATGGAATATAATCTTCATTGGGTATTTTACATAGCACACTACACTGTAACTGCATTTTCTGTACTAATGCATTCAACCAAATCATATGCCAAAACTGAAATATAATACAATTGCAACATTATTGATAAAGGCCCCATTACCTTTTGGCCAGAGTGGTCTTGTTGGCCAGCTCTTCTCCGAGAGTGCTTAGTTTCTCTGTCAGAGTCGTTATCATGATGCCACTGTGTGCCGCTTCCTCCTGGCAACGCTCTGCCCTCAGCTCTGCCGCCCTAAAAACACAAAGACAGACTGGCTTTTAGGATATTGACATGGTATTATATACATAAATATAACCCAAATTAGGGATGGGCGAGTACCGATACAAGGTATTGGTATCGGGCCGATACCAGCCTTTTTTCAAGTACTCGAGTACTCGTGACCCAGACGAGTACAAGCAACCGATGGCAGAGGGGGAAGACGTTAAGTGAGTCCTCCTTGCCTGTAACTGACGCTAGCTTGCAGCAGTTTTTCAGCAGTTTGGAAATACTTCAAAATTGTGAATCTTAAACTAAAAGAGCATTTTTTGTGTTTTATTTTGAGCGTTAAAACTATTGAAGAGTGACTGTGCTGTTTTTTTTTTTGTCAAAATTAAAGGAAATATATTTGTTTAAAAATATCTTTTAGTAATTTTTTTTTATTTGACAAAATGTACTACTGGTATCGGCAGTTGGTATCGGTGAGTACTGAGGGTCTGAGTATCGGTATCGGTCTGAAAAAAAAGTGGTATCGAACATCCCTAACCCAAATCATTAAACAAAATATGAAACGAAGTTAAAAAAGAAATACTGAATCTTTTTTTCACTGAGCCCTCAAATATGATTTCATATTTAGATGACTGTTGACACTTTACAAATATGTCAATTCACATTGAATAATACCAGATGTCATAGTTTTTCTAATACACTCCAAGTACTAATCAATCTCAGATGTTAGCATACACTATATGGATGCTTCCCTTTTTTCCCCACTATTCTTAAGGAACATATAATTACCTTTACAATGACTAATAATATATGGCATCGATAAAGCTGGCATTTATTGTGGAGTTTGACGCTGCTGTATTCAGGGTGGTACAGAATTGGGCGTTGGTCCAGTGTCAAATCTGGTACATACTTCTTCAACACTTACTTGAAAAATAGTATGGATTGGGGAAAAAACATGGTATGCGGTCTTATTCTGATACAAAAATATACGGCAGAGTGTAAATTGGATCCTTGGAGGGATTTAAATCAGTATAATAAATGTGATTGGGGAAAAAACAAAAGGAGAGTGCACTGTACCCTTAAATGATTGACAGGGGCTATAA
Source organism: Festucalex cinctus (assembly GCF_051991245.1). Lineage (NCBI taxonomy): Eukaryota > Metazoa > Chordata > Actinopteri > Syngnathiformes > Syngnathidae > Festucalex > Festucalex cinctus. The sequence continues at coordinate 46,531,516 of NC_135411.1, forward strand.
TACAATATAATATACAAGTAAATACACTATTCTATATTGTGTTAATCTAATTTATAATGGAAAATCCACTCATGCCTTTTCTATACTGCTACCCGTGACCCTAATAAGGACAAGCGCTATAGAAATATAGATAACATAAAAAGCTTTTGAACCAATAAAGGACTCACTCATGATAAAGGCCTTGCACCTAATAGACACCTGGTAGTCGATGCGGTTGAGTAAATAAACAGCACCAAGCCACTGAACTACTAAATTTAGTGTCCAACAGCTATTCTTTGTGAGCAAACAGATCATAGAACCAATAATACAGCAGCAGCATAATTAATATATTTATAAACTATGCCACCTGGCCTTGCATAATGACACTTATTACATATAATTATTCCTCAAAATCCCCCTCTGAGGTTATATAAAAAACATATACAAGATACTACAGTATGTGTCAATTGGGACAATATCATGTACTGTACATATGTCATGACTTACTTTAGTTCTTTGGCTTTGGTCTCCACCTCTGTTTCAAGATGCAAAATCTGATTATTCATGACTGATACATTGTTAACAGACCACCCATTGGAGCATCGCAGGTGGCCCTGGAAAAGAAAATGTCCATTATTACATCAGAGGTTGTCCACTGAATAACTAACAACTTATTTGTTTCGCTTCTATCAGGAACTATCAAAAACTGTATGGGGGGAAAAAATAGATCCTCAATGCATAAATTACATAATGTCTTTATATGCATCAGGTCGGCTGTTACCTGAGAGCTGGAGGATAGCAGCTCATACGGTGTAGCATCTAGGTCAGTGATGAGCTGAACATCTTGCATAGCAAGCCGGGCATTTTCTTGGCGTGCATAGCCCATTTTTCGCTTCACAGAAATAGACTCCATCTCATGGTCGACGTGAGCTAAACCACACTGCACAAGGATAGACACAAGCTTGAATTAAATACCTTTTTCGGTGGTTCTGAAACTGGATTATTTGTTGCACCAGTAAATAGCTATTTCTAGTCAATGTAGTGATTCCTAACGCTGTACAGTAAGAACTTATCTGGGGGGTAAAGTGTACCGGGCGAAATTATCCAATTTCACTTAATAGGGCAGAGAATTATAATGCATCTTAGTGGCAGAGATGTAATGTGACAGGCTGAATAATTCAATGGTCTTCCATTAGATGACAGAGGTTGGTAATTTAAACAGCTACCTGTCGCTATTCAACAGACGAATTAGTTTTCTACAGGCCCAGATTTCACACAGAATACATGAATTTACACGTACATTATATATTAGGGCTGGGAATCTTTGACTGTCTCACGATTCGATTCGATTACGATTTTTGGGTCTGCGATTCGATTCAGATTGAATCGATTTTCGATTCTAGATTCAAATTTTTTTTGATTAAAAATTATTTGATTGACAAATGATTTCTGCTTCAATTTACAGATATGCACAACATTGTCATGATCTACTCCAGTCTGCTTTGCAAGACAAAATATTAAGCAATCCCCCTCTTTATCCTCTTTTAAAACACGTCTTAAAACAAATCTGTATTCTTTGGCTTTTGACGCACATGAGACTTGTTCTTGGTGTTTTGTGGTGTGTATGAGTTTGATGTTTAGTCTACTTATTTATGTATTTATTTATCTCTTTATTCACTACTTCTTATTTATTGATGTAAAATGTATTTACTTGTGTAAAAAATAAAAAAATAAAGACTTGTATTCTCACTTCAAAATGTTTGCTTTGTTCTTGTTTACTGCAAAACTGATGTTTATGTTTATGTACAGCACTTTGTATACAGCAATGCCTGTTTATAAATAAAGTTGAGTTGAGTTCGGTAGTGTTCCGTGAGAATCATTATTAGATTTATTAATTTATTTATTTAACTGAAAATTATGTGACTTCGGCAATAAATGTCGCTAAACACTGGTACAAAAGATAAAGACAGAGCCAAGTGTGAATCAATATATTACAATGGTTTGAGGGAGGGCACATCAAACACGCATACGCGCGCGCACACGCACACGCCCCCCACCCCCTCCACACACACACACACCCACACACACACACACACGCGCACACCCACCCACACACACACACACACACACACACACACACACACACACACACACACACACACACACACACACACACACACTTGAATGGAATGAAAAGAGCATTCAGTTTACAAAAGGGAAATCTCGAACAATAACGTTTAGGCTCGACATTCGTGCAATTTAATATTGTCTATGTCGTGGACTCACCCAGTCAATGTCCCTCGCGTCTCGACAGACTCATCAAAAGTGTAAGGTCAGTTGAACTTTTACAGTGGTAACCTGTCGGATTCTCCATAGTGTTACTTGTTGAACACTTTTAAGAATAAACGATGCATGACTGTGAACGAGTTGGTAACATGTTAGCAAGCTAAATGTAAACAACGATGGTTACAAATCAACAGGTGGCTAAGCCGAGAGATGTAACGTCGCTGCGGTCTGCTAAAGCTAAAATCAACCAAACCAGCCTTGGCATGTTAATAAGTTGTGTATTAGTTTGGTGTTAGTTCGTCTTATGTTTTAAAAACACTAATTTTAATTTAGCTTTTCATTCCGTATGAATCGCTGTTTTAGCATTAGCCACCAAAAACTTGAACAAGTTATCTCCGCCCATTTTTTAAAAATTCTTTCGGGATTGGATGAAGGTAAACGACAATGCACAATGATTGGTAGAAGCGTCTGCTAATCAACACAAAGGAAGCATGAAATAGCCAACCGTAAACGTGGAAGCCGAGTGTAAAATAGCCAATCGCTTTCGCGCAAACTGGTAGGACGGGAGTGTTATTCTCATGTGGTTTCTCTAGTCTGTTGTTCTTTGTTGAGGCTTGGGGAAAAAAAACCACTGTGGCACAACAACCGGATGCTTCCTAAATCCAAAACTTCTGTGCCCTCTGCCACACTTGTGCAAAATGACTTTACTTGATCTCGTACATTAGAGGAGCAACTAGACAAGAAGATAGACAAGAAGTGGTTGTGATGAAGCTGCCATTCCACTAGAGGGAAGTAATAACCATTCCACAGTCAAGACATGATTCATTTATCAATGCAGTTTTACCGGACAAGCCTGCGTGTTTCAGTTGATGCCAGATATTCTGCGACACATAAGCCTTAGTCACCCAGCCAAGCCTCAGTTTCCACTTGTGTTGAGTGAGCTCTATGACAAAAACTATGAAGGAATGAGGCTGGATGACATCCGTAAACATCGTGATGGCATAATAGGATAACTGTCGATTTCTGTCGAAGAAGCAAAAAATGTGGAGTGTGCAACAAGAGAACAGACAGCCAATAAGAAATGGCACAGGTTTAGGATTGGGCGGATCACTGAGGATGAAGGCGCTTTGCAACAGCCCAGTGAAGAGTCCATCCTCTCGTCTTCTCAAGCAGATTTGCTACCCGACACATTACCACTTAACCAGCAAAGACTGCTCGACAGAAGTACAAGCAAGCTGCTGAAGAAAATGACAGTAATTTCAATATTGAGCATTCAGGACTAATACTCAACACAAAGATCGAATTGTGTCATGTGGACTGAGATACAGGACTGTCTCATAAAATTAGAATATTGTGATAAAGTTCATTATTTTCTGTAATGCAATTTTAAAAACAAAAATGTCATACATTCTGGATTCATTACAAATCAACTGAAATATTGCAAGCCCTTTATTGTTTTAATATTGCTGATTATGGCATACAGTTTAAGAAAACTCAAATATCCTATCTCAAAATATTATAATTTCATGAAAAAGTATACTAGTAGGCTTTTCAACTAATCACTTGAATCATCTAATTAACTGGAAACACCTGCAAGTGTTTCCTGAGCCTTAAAAAACATTCAACTTGGTTCAGTAAACTCAATCACAAGTATGGGGAAGACTGCTGATCATTGACGCCCTCCATCAGGAGGGGAAGACACAAAAAGAAATTTCTCAAAGAGCAGGCTGTTCACAGAGTGCAGTTTCAAAGCACATTCACAAAAAGTCTGTTGGAAGGGGGAAATGTGGCAGGAAACACTGCACAACCAAGAGAGGTGACTGCAGCCTTAACAGCATTGTGAAGAAGAGCCGCTTCCAGAATTTGGGGGAGCTTCAAAGACAGTGGTCTGAAGCTGCAGTCCAGGTATCAAAAGCCACTGTTCACAGACGTGTCCGGGAAATGGGCTACAATAGCCGTATTCTCATAAGCCACTTCTGATTCTGAACTCAAGACAACGGAAGAAGCGTCTGACTTGGGCTATGGAAAAGAAGCACTGGACAGTTGCAGAGTGGTCCAAAGTCCTCTTTTCAGACGAAAGCAAGTTTTGTATTTCATTTGGAAGTCAGGGCGCCAGAGTCTGGAGAAAGGCTGGAGAGGAGCAAAATCCAAGTTGCTTGAAATCCAGTGCGAAGTTCCCACAGTCAGCGATGGTTTGGGGAGCCATGTCAGCTGCTGCAGTTGGTCCACTGTGTTTCATCAAGTCCAGAGTAAATGCAGTTGTGTAGCACGAGATTTTAGTGCACTACATGCTTCCGTCTGCTGAAAAGCTCTATGGTGATGATGATTTCATTTTCCAGCATGATCTGGCACCTGCCCACAGTGCCAAAACCACCAGTAACTGGTGTACTGACCATGGCATTACTGTCCTCGATTGGCCTGCCAATTCCCCTGACCTGAACCCCATTGAGAATTTGTGGGATATTGTGAAGAAGAAGCTGAAAGACACCAGACCCAACAATGCAAATGAGCTGAAGGCCGCTAATATTCTAATATTTTGAGATAGGATATTTGAGTTTTCTTAAGCTGTAAGCCATAATCAGCAATATTAAAATAATAAAAGGCCTGCAATGTTTCCGTTGATTTGTAATGAATCCAGAATGTATGACATTTTTGTTTTTAAAATTGCATTACAGAAAATAATGAACTTTATCACAATATTCTAATTTTATGAGACAGTCCTGTAGTTGCCAAGTCATTAAAATTCTTCACCTCAGTCATATTACCAGAAATTGTAGGTATGTACTAGTCAGTGGGCACTATACCTTTGAAGACGAGGAGCAGTTGAGTAACTGTTAACATCAAATGCAAGCCTTCAACTAGCAAGGAAACAGCTGTCAAGAAACCCCGCACACAGTAAAAAAAAAAAAAAAAAAAAAGAAATGAAATGAAATTAAGGTAAACACGTCGGTGTATTGTTTCTGTCAAGGCCCAAAATCTGGACACGATTAAGTGTGATGGTGAAAATTGTACGTACAAACCATTTGATTGATTTCACTTCAAATGTGTCAAGTTGAAGAGTAACCCAGAAGGAAAACGGTACTGTCCTGATTGACGCTTCCTCCAAAGTTTGCAGGACTTGAAACGTAAATAACTGATACAGCCGTGTGACAGCTTTTTTTGTGATTATCAGAAATGACTGCTTGAAGGAAAAAAGAAAAATATGTCTGCAGTTTTCTCAGCATCGCGAGAAACCTGAGCTCCACTGATGAGCCTTGGGCAGGCCAAATGTTCAAAATTTCATCCAGTCCTGAGTAGGACAAGTGATGTAGAATGGACACTAAAAAGTTGGTCCTTTAAATAAAATTACATTCAATGTAAAGAAATAGTATATGTCCCAATTATTTGTAAATTGACACATGTCGAGTTTTTTTTCACTTTGTATAGCCATTTTATTTTATCATATTGGACAATGATATTCATGTTTAACACACAATAACAATGGATATTATTCATGAGCCTGAAAATTGATATGAACATAACATTATTAAAAAGGTAATAAACTGAATTGCTAATCATATCCTGCAAGAAAAATATGAGATGCAAAAATGTATTATTAGGGGTGGGCATTCCTTGGAATAATCTATCCCATGGTAACAAATTGTAGTATTAATCATGTTTCGCCATCGTGCAGCTGAATTTACATTACACATCAAAAATGAATACATTGATTTGCCTTCAAATCAAACCAAAACTGGTTTTGTTTTTTTTATTTTTATATTCAAAATTTACAAAAGAATGAAATTGTACTTACATGTCTTTTTTTTTTTTTCCAGGCCATGTTAAAAATGTTTCACATGAACGTCAATCAAAAGAGACAACAGTTGGACACAAATTTGTCAATGCACAGCACACATGCACAATTTTGTCCAAGCTGCAAAGGTCATCTCCAGGTTGAGTTATTAAATAGTCAATTGGACAAATGCCACCAAGAATGGCATACTTTTGTCTCACAGTTCCAATTACTCTCTCAACATGTATCCTTACATTGGCAATATTCCTTGTCTCCTCAATCTCAGCAGCTGAAAGTTGTTCCTTCCCTTTCTTAAATGCAGGGTCAAATACCTCAGCACCTACCAGTGCTGCAAGTTCTCCGATGTCAAAACCTCGGTCTGCCCAAATCACATCTCCATGGGTGATGTTGTCCATAAATTTACAATTGGCAGTCAGATACTTATCACTCACTCTGCCTCCCCAGCCGCGCGATATGAAACTAACAGTTCCCTGTGGTGACACGGCAATCAAGTATTTGGCAGTGTTGTGGTGTTTATAGCTTGACCATGTTTGAGCTCTTGCTGTCATATTGGATGGTTTCTCAATAAATACCTCAAAGCAATCTATGATGCATGTGACTGTCCTGCCAAAATATTTTGTAAATACCAAAGGCATAGTGGCCTGTAGCTCTTCACGAGATGGCCATCGAATACAAGGCTGTAATGCTACAAATAAGATGTTCAAGGTATCTTTGAATACCCTGGACACTGTTGATCTGGACACATCAAATCTGTAGGACAGATCAATAATGGGCATATTGAGACGAAGTCGCATGAGCGTCATAATGAGCTGTTGAAATGTGTTCAAGGTACAATTCTTGTTTTCTGATATTTTAGGGGAAATCAGGTTAAACACCGCCATTAAAGTATTGAAGCTATGAAGTCCTGTGTAGTATTTCACTTGGTCGTTGTCCTCGAAATCTTCAGGATTGTTTGCCCTCATTTTCTGCATAACATTCTTTGCACTTTGATTTTCTTCTTTTAACTTCTTAAATTCTTCTTTAAGTCTTGCGTTTTCAGTCTGTACCTCCTCCAATTCATTGGCAACTGCACCTGAACTGTCATTAGGACCCTCAATTTCCAGTGCTGCTGATGGAAAAACATCGCACACCTCTTCTGTATTATCTATTGTGGGTTCCAGATGGCTTAACTCCAGTAGAGTCATTGCAGGCTCTGTCTTTTCCATTTTTGCTTTTCGGTTTTGAAGTAGCTTGTAACTCTGGACAGCCTTCGAGGGCGATGCACTTCGTGGACTGTAGCCTAAGTCTTTGTTGGGTACCCAGTCTGGATCAGTTTCATCCCAAGAATGAGGTTTACCTATTAATAAAAGATTTAAAAAAAATTGTAAAAGAATAAGACACTAGACATGATACACTAAACATTTTCTTGCAGTAACTCATGAGTAAATGACTTTTCATTCATCAATTAAGATTTTGATTCATCAATTAAGATTTCATTATAAAATCAATCTAGTCTGCATGTTAAATATATATAACTAAAGCCTTTCACCCCATACAGTATGTCTGCCCATGACGCTATGTAATAGAAACTGTATTCATTACTTTGATATTAATTAATATGTGAATTAAAGTCTGATTTTTATAGCAAGTCTGACTTACAAAAAATGTTTTAATGGACATTTACTCTGAAGTAGGTAGGTAGGTAGGTAGGTAGGTAGGTAGGTAGGTAGGTACGTACGTAGGTACGTAGATAGATAGATAGATAGATAGATAGATAGATTTATGTGCAACAATAAGTGAAGTGCGCAATAGTTTGCGCATGCGTGGGGGAAAAAACAAAACAAAAACGAGGCTAACCAAACAAGCCGTGATTTCAATAGCGGAGATTAGAGTGGTGAAAGTCTTTGCGTAACTGTACACCAAAAAGCTTGCAAGTCAACCCCCCTGATGTCAGTAAAACACATGCTATGCATGTTTAAAATACATTAAATGAAAAACAGCATTTTACAGCGGTTGAAAAGTTACAAATCAGAGCTCATTCCATTGGATCCAATTTATTTTCTTTTTTTTTTTTTTTTTTTTTTTTCTTTTTTTTTTTTATAAAGAGCTCAGAATTGTTCATTCGGTAGTCTTACCGATTCAACGTCTTGTCATCATTGCTCTTTTTTTTTTTTTTTTTTTTTTTTTTTTTTTTGCGTGCGTATGTGTGCGTGCGTTTGCGTGTGCGTGTGCGTTTGCGTGCGTGCGTTTGCGTGTGCGTTTGCGTGCGTGCGTTTGCGTGCGTTTGCGTGCGTGCGTGTGTGTGTGTGCGTGCAAATACATATAAATTTATACTCATTAATTCACCTAAAACCTTATAAATATCCCATTACCCTTCGCCTTAACCAGGTACTTCAGAATCCTGCCAGAGTCGTGAGGTTTAAATGGTCAGGAGACCAGAGAAAAGGTCAGAAAAAAAAAAAAAAAAGAAATAAAGAGAAAAGAAAGGTAAATCAAAGTGAAATCCAGCACCGACCAAACACTTCCTGCCTTCCCCATGGTTACAAAATCAAACTCTTACGCCAACCCCGGGAGCCTCTAAATTCCATCAAATTTAGCAAGATCTCAGAGACCAGAGGAAAAACTAAAGAGAGGAAGGAGGGAAGGATCGATGAGGCAGAGTGAGATCCATAGAAGCCAGTACATCCAATCCATCAAAGTGAAGTCCAGCACCAACAAGACCCCTCCTACGTGGTTACAAAACCAGAGTCTTATGCCAACCCCAGAAGCCTCGTACTTCTAATAAATTAAAATCTCAAGAGACCAGAGGAAAAACTAAAGAGAGGAAGGAGGGAAGGATAGATCAAGCAAAGTGAGGACCACAGACACCAGCACCCACTGATTCAAGGGGCTGTGGGAGGGAGAGGCTACTTTTGTTGAGTTTCAGTAGATGCTGGTGCGACGGATCTGGCATGCATAAGGACCACCTCCAAAGAAAGAAGCCGTCAACCGCGGTCCAGCAAAGCGAGCAACCCCCCCCCCCCCCCCCCCCCCCCGGAATCCCCAGGCCGCGGCAGCACCAAGGCCACCCCCAAGCCACCCGAGCGGACACCGGTCGGCGAGCCGACCCAGACGCCCGGAACACCCCCGCCCCAGCCCCGGCCCACACCCCCGAGCCCAGGGCCACGGAACGAGGCCCAGCGGGCCCCCCCAGCGCCCCACCGGTCCCCAGCCCCCACCCCCCCCACGACCCCCCCCGCACCCCACCCAAACCCGCCACCCACCACGACCCAGGCCCCACCACCCCTGATCCCCAAACCCCCGAACACACCCCGACCCCCAACACCCAACCCCCCACCCACCCATACCGCCACCCCCCCACCCAAACAAGCCGCCCCCCCCCCGATGGCCGCCAACCCCCCCCCCCCGCGAACCCGGCCCCCCACGAGCCCCCCCCCCCCCCGGAAACCGGCACCGGGCAGCAGCGCAGAGAGGGAAGATGTGCCCACCCCACCTCCAGCCGCGCGAGAGTAGCACAGCGGCGGGAGGGGGGAAGCAGAGGAGGAAGCACCAGGGGAGAAGGCGGAACACCAAAACACCGAGCCCGGCGGGGAGAGGCCCCGGTCGTCACGCCAGAGTACTAGTGACACCTAGCCCTGTTACTGAGTCCGCCAGCTCGCCGACTGGCGAGCTCTACCCTTACACCGTGAATGTGGCCCCACCCAGTGTATATACAAGTGTGTGCATGTGGTGTATTAAAATTGGGAGCAGGTGAGTCGGAGCAGAGGGAAAAAATTTCCCCTACTCCGACACACCCGTATCCCCCCCCAAAAAATGAATATGTATGTGTGTAGTGCATTAAAAAAGGGAATGGAGGGACAAAGTGGTGGGGCAGGGACACAGATGGGGGGGACCACAGCGCTGCCAAGCACTGCAGTCCATCCCCTCTGATGGCTCCCTGCCCCAACTCACCCCTCCCCTTGGACGTGAAGTGCATTAAAATTGGAGGGGAGTTGAAGGGTGAAGACGGTGTTTCCACCCTTCCCCACCCCACCAAGAAATGTGATGTGTGCCCTATGTGTATATTTACAAAGTGTATAGTGCAAAACTAGTGAAGTGAGTAAGAGGAGCGACCAGCGGGGCCTCACCCAACCCGGCGGGTGTAGGTGGCACGCCCACCCCCCAGCACCCACCCCCCCCCACCCCCCACCCCCACCTCATCCACACGGCACCACAATGGGCGGACAGCCAGCGCAGCAGGGCTACCGGACAGCCCACCGCCCACCGGAGCCCGCCCGGGGCGCCAGGAGTTCTACCGGAGCGGGGCAGGCCCCAAACCCCCGCCCGGCCCCCGGAGCCCGACGCCCGGGCCGGGGAGGGAGCCCCAGGCCCAGGGAGAGGGAGGGGGAGGGGCCGCAGGGCAGACAGGGAAGGGGGGGGGGGGGGGGGGAGGAAGCAGGGAGAAGACGACAAGAAGGCGAAAGGGCGGCTGCAGGGCAGGAGGGGGGGGGGGGGGGGGGGGGGGGGGGGGGGAGGGCGACAAGGGAAAAGGGACCGGGAGGCAGAGGAGGATGGGCGGGAGGAGGCGAGGAGGGAGAGGCGACGGGGGGGAGGAAGGGGGAGGGGAGAGGGAACCACGGGGCACACCGGAGGCCCACCCACCCCGAACCGCGCCGCCGGGCACGGAGCAGCGGACCGCGCCGGGACGGCACCGCCCCGGGCACCAGGGGGAGCTCCCCAACACCGCACCCCACAGGGGGCCCAGGGAGCGGCCAGGACGCAACCGCCGCCAAGCAGACAACGGGGGGGGGGGGGGGGGGGGGGGGGTAGAACCATCCCCGCCCGACCACAGGGGACGGCGTCAAGAAAATTGACTAATTAGCATGCAGTAACACCACGTGTTGATGCTTAGTGCCCACTAGAAATAAATCTTAAGGAGTTAATGAGTATAGTGTCGTATAGTGTGGTATGCTCGAGCCCACTAGCAGCAATTCGGTTCCTGACTATATAAAAATAAAAACAATCAGATACAAAATACCAAATACAGAAGCAGCGAAAACAGAAGTTGTAACGATGTGGTGGCTCTCGTTAACAGGCAGAATCTTGGCAGGATTAAGTTGCCAGATTGATTGGATCCAATTTATTTTCAATGACTGCATGGTAGCTTCGCCTACCCACAATGCACCTCGCCGCTACCCATAATGCACGGGCCGTTGAGATGCACACTTTGCTTATTACAGCACGTCAGCACGACCTAAGAAAGAAATAAGATTCATACTACTCAATAAATTACTTTCCTGGTTTCATCTTTCTTCTTTGAAAGAAACAACAAAATCAGCAAAGCATGGGTTTCTTTGTTTTTGTGATGGCCTTGGCTACGAGCAGGGCAACAGCAGCATGGTGGTCAAACAAAACCGCGCTGTGTATTATTATTAGTTATGTATTTATATGGGCGGTGTAACTACATGAAAATATGAGCGATCATATTCGAAGAGGGGGATATTTACCTGTAACAAAGTGATCGGAGCAAATTCGTAGCCCTTCATGGCGTGGTAGGTTTGGTCGGTTGATCGCAGCCAGCCAAAGTCGTCTTCGACGCTCGCTCTTCTTTTGGGCTTCTAATCCCTGGTTTGTAACAACCTTCGGGAGTCGATAAAAACCCTTTCCGCTCTTTTTCGCCTGGCTATTACAGCCCACGATAACACAAGAGTTGGGCATCAGACACGTTCTTCTGTTCGCTGCTAGTGCTCGCTGGGCTAGACCCTCCCCACCAATATGGCAACCGGCAGTGCATTCTGGGTAATCTATTATTATTATTATTATTATTATTATTATTAAACACAAAATAATACACAAACTCGCTGGGAGATGACATTTGTGATGCAAACAAAAGAAAAGAGGAGAAAAAAACAAGAAAAGAAACAGCGGGTGTTCGCTATTTTTTTTTAAACAAGTGAACAATAAATAAATAACAAGTGGACATATATGCTGCTTTGAAGACCCTTTTCTTTTATTGCTCAGTCCCTAGACCCCAATATTATATTTGGCAGAGGTATCTTTTGTTAGTTATAATTCTTTAGTAATAAAAAATATATATATATATACAAGTTTCCTCCTGTAAACATGTATTTAAGGCAAGTTGTAAAATGACTTTTTTTATTTTATTTATTTTTTTATATTTAACAAATTTAAAACATAAATCATGCTGTTTCTACTGTCTCAAATGTTCTCCAATTTCGGTACTGTAAATGTATAGGATCGTATGCAGAGAAACTGTTTTCTTGGCAGTTATTGGTTTTTTTTGTATTGAAAATGTTTGATTGCTGCCATGTTTGTATGTCTTACAGCAAAAAAAAAAAAAAAAAAAAAAAAAAGGATTTACTTCCGCAAACACACACACACACACACACCCACGCACACCCCTCCTCACAGTGCTATCTTTGTGGAGCCCTCTCATTGACATAATGCACTTCCTAGCCCCTTCCCCTAACCTCAACCATCAAAAATGATTGTTTACCCCTATTCCTTACCCTAACCTCAACCATAACCTAATTGAAACCTAAACTGTAAAACCAAGTCTTGACCCTAAGAAATAGGTCTAAACTTGTGGGGCCCAGCAAAATGGCCCCACAAGGACGGGTGGACCCCACAACTCTGTGAAATACCGAAAAATTGGCCTCACCATGTAACAAAAACAAGAACACGCACACACAAAAACCGTTTCTTGGGAGGAGCAGTTTGGCAAAAGTCTTGGCCTATCGGCTACCAGTCATATATTTTTCAGATCAGTGGTGAGAACCCTCTAAACGTTGTCAGACATAATTAACACTAACTATATATTTGGCTCATGTTTCAAAAGAAAAGACAAGGACCAATGCCCCAAAAATCTATGCATTGAAACCTATTAGGTGCCATTTGGGACATAATTCAGGATTAGCAACTCACAGAAAAAAATATATTTTCATGAAACACACTAGTTTTGTTTTTAAACCAACGCACAAGTATTTTTTTTTTTTTAAATCAAGTATGGTTTACTGCTCACTATAGGTTTCTAGTAAACTGAAAACTTGAGTCAAAATAATCAGTTGAAAACATATTAAAGGGCCTGTCAGTAGGCTTGACAGTTTCTGTTAGTAAACGAACCGTTTCTGTTTGTAAACAAACAATTCAAAATGGGCGCCTCCCATGGCTCAACCCACACGAGCTCAACGTTCACACAACTGCCCACTGCCCCCCTGCCTCTGATCACTCTAATCACTCTACTCGTAAACAAACAACCCGTCTGCCTACACGCCCCCCGCCGCTCCAGCCACACCCACTCCCAACCCCCGCTCTGCGATTGGGTGGAGGGGGAAACAACCGTCTGTCCACAGACACCACCCAGAAACGTCCCGTTGTTGACAAAACAAACACAAAATGGTAAAATATAGGCTGGAGGTTGGGGGTAAATTAAAAAAAAAATCACAACCACACATTAACTTAAGCCTAGAGGAGTAGACTGAGAAGGAGTTAAAGTGTGTGCATCCTGTATTTAAAAAGTGCCTTTTCCAGAGTGAAACTGGCAGACAGCGCCTTTAATAGAAGCAAACCAATTAACAGAAAACAGTACTAGATACAAGACAATCAAGTGTTGCAGCACTTTATTGATTATCAAACAAAGGAAAAACTCAATAGGTCCTTAAAGATTTAAAACACACCACTGAATGTGTATTTAGTTGTTTAAAAAAAAATGGCCTAAATACTTACAAAGAGTCTGCCAAACAACACTTAGTTGTTCCTTGTTTAGTAAGTGTACACGTATAGAGGGACATTAGAACTCTGCAAACACTGTACAAAAATAAATGTTATCCAACTGGACATAAAGGTTCACGGTGCAACATCAGTGGCAAAACAAAACTTCCCCCTATTCTCTCCCAGATTGGCAAGTTTAACAGGCTACATTCCGTGGGGAAAAAAATGTAGTTATTATACTCAGCTGGTTTGAAATTGACAAGCATATTAACTGCTCTTAAAAATAAAACACCATCTCTTTGAAAGCCTACAGGTGCAGTGCATTGAACAGTTTTCTGCATAACTGAGGGCTTTTTGTAAACATTCCAAGCAACAAGAAAAAAAATAATAGCTAAAGAGCAAAGAGGTACAAATATGCCAAAGCCTCATATATAGCAATGAACTGTAAGATATGTTTGAATGTATTATATTCACAGTGAATTGCACTGAACCAGTAGGCTTTGCAGAAAGCTTCATAACACTCCAGTCTAAACTAAAAAGGTACATATTACGTTAGCCTAATAGCATAACAGCCCAAGTCATTTTTAACATAACAAAAAAAAAAAAAAAAAAAAAAAAACATTCTTGCAAAAAAAATAAAAAAAAATCTTAATGTATGTGTACATTCAAAGCAATCCAGGTTACGGTAATTCTGAATCAAAGAAACTGGACTGTTCTTTGTTAAATCTGCTGTGATTTTTTTCTTCTTTTATGAAAAATGACTTCTGACAATTATGCGATAAGACTAACAATAATTAATGCTCTGATTACAAGACGGTCGTACAGTCAAAACAGCTCTATCGAGGACCAAGATTGCCAAAATTAAATAAATAACCTAATTAGATAGATGTGTTATTAAATACAGTACTTATTTCAATATTTATTCATTTCAATGTATTAATTTCAATATCAAAATAATATGTATTGAACAAAAATATTGAAATAAACAACAAATACTGAAATAAATATTTCATAACACATTTATTTATTTAATCTGTGCACCCTTGGTCCTCCATACACCTCTTCCATTCTAGGAGGCAGTGACGCCCTCCCACTGGACCAGGTACTGCACCTTTCCGTCCAAGGTGACCCTTCGAGCCAGGACTTTGTACTTCTCCCCGCAAGCCAGCCTTCCCGCCGCTCCAAAATAGGTGCTGATTGAGCTCTTGAGGTGGGACAGCTGGCTGTTGGGGTGCATGCCATGAACTATGTCTGCAGAGTGCAGTCCTGGGAGCGGGGTCGCAACATCTGCGCCAGAAGGGTTTGGGTCTGCTGGGCTGTGGGGGAAGATCTCAGGGTTGGGGGGCTGCAAGGCCCGCCGTGGCCTCCCGCGTTTCCTTTTTAAAGGTGGAGGGCAAAGAGGCATGGTGGAAGTAGTTGACCGGGTCTTGCTGGAGCTGCACAGGCTGTGGGGTGTTTTGTATAGGATAACAAAAGGTTAGTTTGATTATTCTTTGAAACAGTTGTTGTTTCTCAAGCCTCTAGTGAGCCGCATTTCACATTAGGAAAATGTCACGGCATACCACCAAAGGTGCGTGGAGTTATACCGATTTCTTTATTACTTACCTTCTTTATTAATTTCTTGTTTTATACTTCTTTTCACATTATCATTGAAATAGTGTTATTTACTAAGGGTTGAACCAATTAGTTGTTGATTTTACCATGCCGTGATGACAAACACAGTTTGAAATTGTTCAATCACCAATCGGAGCAGCCGTGGCCAAGCGGTTAATATTGACACCTGCCACTGTGGGAACCCAAGATCATCCACCCGGACACACGGATGTGGTGTTATTGAGCAAGACACTGATACCCCGAAGTGCTCCCGGGGTGCTTGAGCAGCCCCTTCGTACCAGTAACTGTGTTTGTTTGCTGTGATAGGTCAAATGCAGAGGTCAATTTTAATGTACATTGTGTACATGATGGTTGATCAACATTGGAAATTATAGCACTCCAAAAAAAATAAAATACAGTACTGTAACATTATCAGAATGTAATCCCTCCTCCTGTGCTTTAAAAAATAGTAATGTACTGCGTCGCGACCCTCCTGTTGTGTTACGTGACTTGGAGTTACATTTCTTCCATTTCCGACTGTCTGCGAGGCAGTGAAGGTGCCTTAATGTGACTGGATGAGTGTGGCATGTGTGTGATGCGGTGCAAGCACAAAGATGCTCATGACTTGCATAGCTGGCCTACCTGGATGGCCTTGAGAGGCTAGTTGAGGTAGTTTCTGTGCTGCTCAGGGCTCCGATAGACTCCACATCTGAGGTTTGCGATGAAAGTATAGACCGCTCAGTCCTGGATCGTCAAGCAAAGGAGACGAGAAACATAAAACAGAGACAGAAAAGCAAAACGTGGACAAATAAATCACTGGAGTATTCATCATTGAACTCACCATGCAACAATTCATTTTATAGCCTGTGATTGTAAATTAAAGCATATTTATTCCCTTACTTGACAGAAGAAACGCGATCCAGTGAGTGGGATTCTAGTGGCTTTTTGAGTTCCTGTCAAATGACAAAAAAAAAAAAAAAACATTTCTTGTACTCACAGTTTTCCTGCTAGAGGCACTGACACTGTGCAATGACGAAATACTAACCTCTGTAAAACTATGTGCACAACACCCAGTTCACACCCACTAAAACATATAAACATACAACATACCTGGGACAGGAGTTCACTGGGACATCTACGTTTCGCCTGTCGCTCCAGTGGATGTGTCATTTGGTTCATCTTTTTGGACTTCTTCTGTGCCCTGTTAGTTAAGGTACTGCAAGTTACAGATCAGTTCATCATTCAGTAAATTCCTGACAGACTGACGCAGAGAGCTGACCAAGGTTCAATGCAAGCTGAATGGGCTACTTGACTCATTGAGCCATTTACAATAGTACGATCATATTGTGTCTATAATTAAATGTGATAACTTACTTATTTTTCATTAACAATTAATACCTTTAAAAACACATTTTCCCCCTTGCTGTCGACTGATGATGGCATAATCCATGCTCAGGAAACAGATAATGACCAATCATTGCTCAGTTTGCTGACCAAATCCAGATAGGCGAGCTGTGATTGGCCTTTACCCATTTCCTCAGTATAGGTGATGTCATCCTCAGTCGACAGCAAGTGAAGGTGTTACTTGTACATGAAAAATACTGAAGTTGGCAAATTAATTCTGGACAAAATATTAACTCGATGAGTCAAGGATTAGTTCTTGAATGTTGCAAGGCTACTCTAGAGGATAATAAAACATTCAAGAAGGAAAGCCATCTGAGTGACTTGGCGTGACTTGTGGCCATTGGCAGCTCGCGAATGCATGGGAGTTCAGATAGTGGGGGTTGTTTTGTGAAGCACTTCGAGATGTTTCAGTTTTTTCAAGTGACTGAAGAGCAACGGTGGCTGTATCTCTCTAAGTGTTAAATGAGCCCAGGCTTCGTATATTGTGTGGCTTTTACGCGGACCAGAAGTAGCTTATCGATGCTTTTATCTCCAATAAATTTGGCTATTGTAATGGTGTTCTGACTGGACTCCCTTAAAAGAGCATCAAACAGCTTGCAGCTCATTTTGAATGCTGTAGCTTGGGTTCCGACCAGAACAAAGAGATCAGAGCATATTACTTCAGTTCTAAAGCCGTTACACTGGTTCCCAGTTAGCTGTAAAAATAACATTTTAAATTCAAATATAAAAAAAAATAATATCACTGAATGGTTTAAGTCCTGAATATATTAAAGTAATGCTAATGGTATTATAAAGTAGAGATGTCCCGTTCAAGATTTTTTTTTTTGGCTTCCGATCCATTTTTTTTTTTTTTTTTTTTTTTAAAGGTGTGCTCTTTCCGATAAGATAATTTTTTTAAACTTCAACCCTAAGTCGTGGAAGGAATTATATACAGATTGAAAGGATTGTTGTATAGCTCCATTGGCGCTATCTCTGTAATCTAGTGTCAAGAAGGAAGCTACGTACTCCAAAAAGTCCATTAGACAATGAAAGCCAGTATTTTCCACCGTTTCAAGAAAGCAATGCATTTGACAATCCTCTGTGTTGTTTTCTTTGACTTGTCGCCATTTCAAAGTTGCTTTTCTCTTCTTTGAAATGCCTCCACAAGTCTTTGCCGCCTTGTGCTTGTATACCTCAAAGTGGTCCGGATGATTGTTTTGTAAGTGATGAATCCAATTGGTAGTATCAAAGTAAGCGCTGCAGGTTCCTCCATGAGAAAGCACGTTTACAGCAATTACATGCCGTTGTTTGACTATTGTCCGGGTTTTGGCTTTCCTGGGTGGAGTTTGCATGTTGTCCTCGTGCCTGCGTGGGTTTTCTCCGGTTTCCTCCTCCCACATTTCAAAAAAACATGTAGGTTGGTTGATGGCAACCAGTTCAGGGAGTACCCCGCCTACTGCCCGAAGCCAGCTGAGATAGGCTACAGCACCCCCGCCACCCATGTGAGGAATAAGCGGTTATGAAAATGGATGGATGGATGAACGTTTGACTATTGTTTTGTTGTAGTGAAAAGTACGTCTGCGTAGCAGATATGTTGGCATTATGATTTAAGGCCGCCATAAAGCGCGTCAACACTGGAAAACACGTGAATCTGTATCGGTCCCATCTTGTGACTAAATCCGATTCTCTTCGATACTTGTAGAAAAGACGGATCAGGAGCCGATACTGATACTGAGTATGAGGTCTGGACATCTCTATTATAAACCCAGTAAAAGTACCGTTGAGTACCTCTATCAATTCCCAGGTACCACAAATCAAAACCAAATTGGTCAAATGTGAAAGCTACCCATCCCTAGACCCTAGACCGTGGTCAATCAGTGGAACCCAGAATTCAAAGCAAATATGGTGAAGCAGCATTTATGCTCTGCTGCACACAAATGGAATAAGCAACCCCCCAACCCTCTGATACGTATGATTGAACTCTTTAAGTGCGTAGTTTCAAAAACAGTTTTTGAAACTATTTCTCACACTATATTCTTTGAGTGAAAAATCTTTTATTTCTTTTGTTTTAAAAGTATTTAGGTATATTGTTGTTTTACAACGTATTTAGTTCTTTGGTTTTCAAAAGCTTGTAAAGATGAAATGAGGAAATCAGTTCAATTTTTTGTCATGTACATGAAATTTGACCTCTGCATTTGACCCACCACAGCGAACACACTATTAGTGGCAACCATTGGAGCAGGGGATTGCTTAAGTGCCCGGAGAGCAGTTTGGTACATTGTTTAACTATGTCATCACTAGTTCAAGACCTCCGACAGCATTTTAATATCAAATCTACACCAAAAAACAACAACAAAAATCACACATTTAGCATCTTACCTCAAGCCAGATGGCACTTTGTTTGAGTTGGCAGTGATCCCATGTGAGGGGCGATCCATCAGTCCGCTGACTGGATGCTCTCCACTGGGGGGAGTGGGAGGGAATCGAACCCTCAGTCCAAACAAGTGTTTCTTCTTCTTTACCTCTTTTCCCGACATAAACCTGGCAGACACAAAAACACAATATTTATTTAAAGGGCTTTTTCAGTACTGAAAATGTAGGCCATGTAAAAAAAAAAAATATATGTATATATTTTACACATGACAAGAACCTACTTGGTTGTGTTGCTGTTTAACGCCTCACGAACATACGCAAATCGCATTGATCTTGGAGTTCTGGCAAGCTGTTGACATTACATCAAAGACAATCAAGATTTAAAAAAGGGTGGAACACAAAACGTACATTCTAAAAGGACAAA